>NC_046154.1:114283126-114415626 GCF_011064425.1 Rattus rattus
ATCCTCAACAATAAAAGGACTTCAGGGGGAATCACTATCCCTGAACTCAAGCAGTATTACAGAGCAATAGTGATAAAAACTGCATGGTATTGGTACAGAGACAGACAGATAGACCAATGGAACAGAATTGAAGACCCAGAAATGAACCCACACACCTATGGGCACCTGATTTTTGACAAAGGAGCCAAAACCATTCAATTGAAAAAAGATAGCATTTTCAGCAAATGGTGCTGGTTCAACTGGAGGTCAATATGTAGAAGAATGCAGATCGATCCATGCTTATCACCCTGTACAAAGCTTAAGTCCAAGTGGATCAAGGACCTCCACATCAAACCAGACACACTCAAACTAATAGAAGAAAAACTAGGGAAGCATCTGGAACACATGGGCACTGGAAAAAAATTCCTGAAAAAAACACCAATGGCTTACGTTCTAAGATCAAGAATCGACAAATGGGATCTCGTAAAACTGCAAAGCTTATGTAAGGCAAAGGACACTGTGGTTAGGACAGAACAGCAACCAACAGATTGGGAAAAGATCTTTACCAATCCTACAAATGATAGAGGCCATATATCCAAATTATACCAAAAACTCCCGAAGTTAGATTGCAGGGAGACAAATAACCCTATTAAAAAATGGGGTACAGAGCTAAACAAAGAATTCACAGCTGAGGAATGCCGAATGGCTGAGAAACACCTAAAGAAATGTTCAACAGCTTTAGTCATAAGAGAAATGCAAATCAAAACAACCCTGAGATTTCACCTCACACCAGTGAGAATGGCTAAGACCAAAAACTCAGGTGACAACAAATGCTGGCGAGGATGTGGAGAAAGAGGAACACTCCTCCATTGTTGGTGGGATTGCAGACTGGTAAAACCATCCTGGAAATCAGTCTGGAGGTTCCTCAGAAAATTGGACATTGAACTACCTCAGGATCCAGATATACCTCTCTTGGGCATATTCCCACAAGATGCCCCAACATATAAAAAAGACACGTGCTCCACTATGTTCATGGCAGGCTTATTCATAATAGCCAGAAGCTGGAAAGAACCCAGATGCCCTTCAACCGAGGAATGGATACAGAAAATGTGGTACATCTACACAATGGAATATTACTCAGCTATCAAAAACAATGCCTTTATGAAATTCGTAGGCAAATGGTTGGAACTGGAAAATATCATTCTGAGTGAGGTAACCCAATCACAGAAAAACACACATGGTATGCACTCATTGATAAGTGGCTATTAGCCCAAATGCTTGAATTACCCTTGATGCCTAGAACACATGAAACTCAAGACAGATGAACAAAATGTGAATGCTTCACTCCTTCTTTAAAAGGGGGAACAAGAATACCCTTGGCAGGGAATAGAGAGGCAAAGATTAAAACAGACACAGAAGGAACACCATTCAGAGTCTGCCCCACATGTGGCCCATACATATACAGCCACCCAATTAGACAAGATGGATGAAGCAAAGAAGTGCAGACCGACAGGAGCCGGATGTAGATCCCTCCTGAGAGACACAACCAGAATACAGCAAATACAGAGGCGAATGCCAGCAGCAAACCACTGAACTGAGAACGGACCCCCGTTGAAGGAATCAGAGAAAGAACTGGGAGAGCTTGAAGGGGCTCGAGACCCCATATGTACAACAATGCCAAGCAACCAGAGCTTCCAGGGACTAAGCCACTACCTAAAGACTGTACATGGACTGACCCTGGACTCTGACCTCATAGGTAGCAATGAATATCCTAGTAAGAGCACCAGTGGAAGGGGAAGCCCTGGGTCCTGCTAAGACTGAACCCCCAGTGAACTAGATTGTTGGGGGGGGCAATGGGGGGGTGGGAGGAACACCTATAAAGAAGGGAGGGGAGGGATTAGGGGATGTAAAAATAAAAAATTAAAAAAAGAAATTCAAGTTCTTTTTTCAGATCAGATCCACTGCTCAATAAATATTGATTATATACTTTCTTTCAGGCATAACTTGAGTTATAGGAAGCAAAATGATCATAACAACGAAGGGCACATTCATATAGATAACTTTCTCTATTTCATACAATGAATTTTGCTATTATTCATCCCCCAATGCGTCTTGAATTCACCACCATCTCCCACCACTCTTACCCCAACTTCACGTGCTTTTGTTACCCCAACTTACTAATTCCTCCAATTTATGCTATTCATATATTCTTGAGAGAGGGGCCACCAGTGAAGCATGGCTGACCCACCACGAGGTATACTCTCAATGAAAACTGATGTCTGGTTTTCACATATTTCCTCATTTATAAGTCTGTGCTCAGGAAATTCTTTCTTCTCCATGCTACAATGTGGCTAAGTTGATCTTGTTTATGCATGCATAACTTCTGTGAGTGTATAAGTACAGGAGTCCTCTTATGTTTGGAATACACTGTTACACTTCTGACTTCATTGGTCATTGGTTCATATGATGTTTTTACTTCTTCTTTGATTGTCCTTGAGCCATCAGAGGAGTGTAAAGTAGATCGGTGGCTAAATGTTTTGTAATCATTAGCTCTGAACTTTGGAGGATTGTTTCATTGTTGATCACCATCAACTGTACAAAGAAATGCTGTGAGATCTCTACTGAGATCTGACTGTTACTACACTAGTATATAGATAGAGACAAAGGAGTTTAGAGGGAAATTTGATTCTATGTCCATTTAACAAAATATTAGCAGGTTCACATCAAAGACCTATAATCATTTCATATATTGGTACTTGGAAATAAACTGTCATTTGTATAACCAGGTATTGACTTCCTAGTACAAACCAAGCCTTAAGTTCAATAGGAAAGGAGTTGATTACTCATACATTTGCACCAAGTTGAACACTTAGGTATATCTTGCCATACCAGTTACCATTGTAGTTTATAGGATTCACAGATGGGGAAGACTGTTGATGATGCTCCCATCTCACTATTCCCAGCAACGAAAATGCAATTATCTGGTACACTGAAAGGAAGGCAACAGGGGAGAAGCTTCATAGTTAGTTTGATTTCTCTGTATCATCTGAGAGAAGAGTATATATCTTCAGATTAGGGTGGGAGGGAAAAAGCAACAGCAATAATGCAATTTAGTAACCTCAGGTTATCTGGAACATTACTGATCAACAACTCAAGAAGACTCAATATCTGGCACTAGGTTTCTGGAATGAATTATACATTATTATATGTGTATTTCATATATCCAATATACACACACATATATGTATATGATATATATATATGCATATACACACATACATGCTGGCATACATACATACATACACACATATACATATATATCATATATGCATATATACACACTTATATACAAATGAACATAAACATATATACATATACATACATATATGCAGATATAGTGTGTGTCTGTGTGTGTGTGAAGCTTATAAAATTGGTTTTCTTATGGCTTTTTGAAACATCAGTAGCTATAACTATCTCTTTCCTAATCTCCTCTCCTTCCTTAAACTCTACCCCTTCCTTCTATTAAAACTTCCCTCATGTTTTCACCTTTCCCCCTTTATATTATCTGTCTACTATCCCTTTATCCCTCAAGATCAGAAAGCATATATTTTAATAATGTTTTTTGGAAGAAAATCAGGTGGCTCTAAAAACTGTTTCTACTTCTATTTTATACTCATTTAACGCTAAGCAATAATGCTTACAATGACCACAAAGTACAGAAATTTTCATTAAGTGCTTTATATCCAACCAAGCTTTCTGCCAATTGTAAGTTATGAAGAAGTGAGAATTGGTAACAGTTTCTAAAAAGCATTATTGCAGCAGCTATCAGTATATGATTCCATCCAGTTTTTCAAAGGATGAATAAGGTATGTGGAAGGTGAGCATCAGAATAAGAATCTTGAAATAAAATAATTGATTACTGTGAAAACCAGATCATAAAATGTTTATCTCCCAGATGAGGAAATATTACAACCAATCAAACTAGTAAAACATGTTTCAAACCTGGTATAAAATTGATTTTTGAAAATATAACTTACTATATATGAGTGCAGAGTATATAAAAATTTCATGCTGACTATTGGCAATAAAATGAATTTATAGAATTGTAAAATGCTACCTCCTAAAATAGCACCAGGCTCAAGTGATTTTGTAGGAAGGTTCACTAAACTTTTAATAAATAGAAATATTTTAATGTATTTAAGCAGATCCAAACTGTACAAAAACTGGAACATTTTCACCTTATATGAAAATCATCTTAATACGCGCTCCCAAACTTCATAGAACAGCATAAGAAGAAACTAATCAGTTTCATTAGTTATTCAGGTGCACAGGTCTGAATAAACACTATCCAAGTAAAGTTCTTACGCAAAAGGCAAGGATGACTTTGGAGAAGGGTCAGCAGCAATGACTTTAAATCTCTCCACCCAACAAATCCCATGTTCTATTTCTTTTATAATTTGTGAAGCAAGTCATATATTGCCAAAACTTCTATTTTCTGTATATTGTCGGTATAATATATAATTCATGTACAAACACTGTATGATTTCCTATATGTATTATTATTTAGCTTTAGTTTTTTTTACCACAGTACATCATTTTGTGACAAAGTACCTTTTTTTTTTATTAACTTGAGTATTTCTTATATACATTTCGAGTGTTATTCCCTTTCCCGGTTTCCGGGCAAACATCCCCCTAACCCCTCCCCTTACTTATGGGTGTTCCCCTCCCCACCCTCCCCCCATTGCCGCCCTCCCCCCAACAGTCTAGTTCACTGGGGGTTCAGTATTAGCAGGACCCAGGGCTTCCCCTTCCACTGGTGCTCTTACTAGGATATTCATTGCTACCTATGAGGTCAGAGTCCAGGGTCAGTCCATGTATAGTCTTTAGGTAGTGGCTTAGTCCCTGGAAGCTCTGGTTGCTTGGCATTGTTGTACATATGGGGTCTCGAGCCCCTTCAAGCTCTTTCAGTTCTTTCTCTGATTCCTTCAATGGGGGTCCTATTCTCAGTTCAGTGGTTTGCTGCTGACATTCGCCTCTGTATTTGCTGTATTCTGGCTGTGTCTCTCAGAGCGATCTAACTTCTGCACTTCTTTGCTTCATCCATCTTGTCTAATTGGGTGGCTGTATATATATGGGCCATGATGTGGGCAGGCTCTGAATGGGTGTTCCTTCAGTCTCTGTTTAATCTTTGCCTCTCTATTCCCTGCCAAGGTATTTTGTTCTTTTTAAAGAAGGAGGTGAAGCATTCACATTTTGATCATCAAATCTTGAGTTTCATTTGTTCTAGGCATCTAGGTAATTCAGGCATTTGGGCTATAGCCACTTATCAATGAGTGCATACCATGTATGTCTTTCTGTGATTGGGTTACCTCACTCAGGATGATATTTTCAAAGTTCCAACCATTTGCCTACAAATTTCATAAAGTCATTGTTTTTGATAGCTGAGTAATATTCCATTGTGTAGATGTACCACATTTTCTGTATCCATTCCTCTGTTGAAGGGCATCTGGGTTCTTTCCAGCTTCTGGCTATTATAAATAATGCTGCGATGAACATAGTGGAGCACGTGTCTTTTTTATATGTTGGGGCATCATTTGGGTATATGCCCAAGAGAGGGATAGCTGGATCCTCAGGCAGTTTAATGTCCAATTTTCTGAGGAACCTCCAGACTGATTTCCAGAATGGTTGTACCAGTCTGCAACCCCACCAACAATGGAGGAGTGTTCCTCTTTCTCCACATCCTCACCAGCATTTGCTGTCACCTGAGTTTTTGATCTTAGCCATTCTCATTGGTGTGAGGTGAAATCTCAGGGTTGTTTTGATTTGCATTTCCCTTATGACTAAAGATGTTGAACATTTATTTAGGTGTTTCTCAGCCATTCTGCATTCCTCAGCTGTGAATTCTTTGTTTAGCTCTGAACCCCATTTTTTAATAGGGTTATTTGTCTCCCTGCGGTCTAACTTCTTGAGTTTTTTATATATTTTGGATATAAGGTCTCTATCTGTTTGTAGGATTGGTAAAGATCTGTTCCCAATCTGTTGGTTGCCGTTTTATCCTGACCACAGTGTCCTTTGCCTTACAGAAGCTTTGTAGTTTTATGAGATCCCATTTGTCGATTCTTTTTCTTAGAGCATAAGCCATTGGTGTTTGTTCAGGAAATTTTTCCAGTGCCCATGTGTTCCAGATGCCCCTAGTTTTTTCATTCTATTAGTTTGAGTGTCTGGTTTGATGTGGAGGTCCTTGATCCACTTGGATTTAAGCTTTGTACAGGTGATAAGTATGGATCGATCTGCATTCTTCTACATGTTGACCTCCAGTTGAACCAGCACCATTTGCTGAAAATGCTATCTTTTTTCCATTTGATGGATTTGGCTCCTTTGTCAAAAATCATGACCATAGGTGTGTGGGTTCATTTCTGGGTCTTCAATTTATTCCATTGGTCTATCTGTCTGTCTCTGTACCAATACCATGCAGTTTTTTCACTATTGTCTGTAATACTGCTTGAGTTCAGGGATAGTGATTCCCTGAAGTCCTTTTTTTTTTATTGTTGAGGATAGTTTTAGCTATCCTGGGTTTTTTGTTATTCCAGATGAATTTGCAAATTGTTCTGTCTAACTCTTTGAAGAATTTGATTGGTATTTTGATGGGGATTGCATTGAATCTGTAGATCGCTTTTGGTAAAATGGCCATTTTTACTATATTAATCCTGCCAATCCATGAGCATGGGAGATCTTTCCACCTTCTGAGGTCTTCTTCAATTTCTTTCTTCAGTGTCTTGACGTTCTTATTGTACAGATCTTTTACTTGCTTGGTTAAAGTCACACCGAGGTATTTTATATTATTTGAGTCTATTATGAAGGGTGTCGTTTCCCTAATTTCTTTCTCGGCTTGTTTCTCTTTTGTGTAGAGGAAGGCTACTGATTTATTTGAGTTAATTTTATACCCAGCCACTTTGCTGAAGTTCTTTATCAGTTTTAGTAGTTCTCTGGTGGAACTTTTGGGATCACTTTTAAATATACTATCATATCATCTGCAAATAGTGATATTTTGACTTCTTCTTTTCCGATCTGTATCCCTTGACCTCCTTTTGTTGTCTGATTGCTCTGGCTAGAACTTCAAGAACTATATTGAATAAGTAGGGAGAGAGGGTAGCCTTGTTCAGTCCCTGATTTTAGTGGTATTGTTTCAAGTTTCTTCCATTTAGTTTAATGTTAGCCACTGGTTTTCTGTATATGGCTTTTACTATGTTTAGGTATGGGCCTTGAATTTCTATTCTTTCCAGGACTTTTATCATGAAGGGGTGTTGAATTTTGTCAAATGCTTTCTCAGCATCTAATGAAATGATCATGTGGTTTTGTTCTTTCAGTTTGTTTATATAATGGATCACGTTGATGGTTTTTCAGATATTAAACCATCCTGCATGCCTGGATGAACCCACTTGATCATGGTGGATGATTGTTTTGATGTGCTCTGGATTGTTTGCCAGAATTTTGTTGAGTATTTTTGGCCGATGTTCATAAGGGAAATTGGTCTGAAGTTCTCTTTCTTTGTTGGGTCTTTGTGTGGTTTAAATATAAGAGTAATTGTGGCTTCTTCGTAGAAGGAATTCTGGTAGTGCTCCATCTGTTTCAATTTTGTGGAATAGTTTGGATATTATTGGTATGAGGTCTTCTATGAAGGTCTGATAGAATTCTGCACTAAACCCGTCTGACCTGGGCTCTTTTTTGGTTGGGAGACCTTTAATGACTGCTTCTATTTCCTTAGGAGTTATGGGGTTGTTTAACTGGTTTATCTGTTCCTGATTTAACTTCGGTACCTGGTATCTGTCCAGGAAATTGTCCATTTCCTGTAGATTTTCAAGTTTTGTTGAATATAGGCTTTTATAGTAAGATCTGATAATTTTTTGAATTTCCTCTGAATCTGTAGTTATGTCTCCCTTTTCATTTCTGATTTTGTTAATTTGGACACACTCTCTGTGTCCTCTCGTTAGTCTGAGTAGGGGTTTATCTATCTTGTTGATTTTCTCAAAGAACCAACTTTTGGTTCTGTTGATTCTTTCTATGGTCCTTTTTGTTTCTACTTGGTTGATTTCAGCTCTGGACAAAGTACCTTTTTAAAACATTTTGCCTTTTTCCACTAGCCAACTGTGGTAAGTCTTGGGATTCATGGAGGACTGGGTATGCTTGTATACACTATGAATTTTTCATCTGTATGAGTTGTTCACAAACTAAATCATTTTAGAATTTTAAATTCAAAATTCTGTAATTTTAGATGCAATTTCATCATTTTAACATCATTCTTAGGGGAAGGGGAAGCCCTTGGTCCTGCCAGGGTTAGACCTCCAGTGCAGGGGAATATGGGGGGCAATAAGGTGGATATGTAGGGGGAACACTCATATGGGGGAGGGAGAGGGGAGGGGATAGGGGTTTATGGACAGGAAACCAGGAAGGGGAATAAAGTTTGAAATGTAAGTAAAGAAATATATGTAATAAAAAATTAAAAGAAAATAATTCTCCAGAGAGTAGGTATAAGACATTTTATTTTTACTGTATTATAAAATATTTCTGCTTACAAATTTCTCTTATATTCCTCTTTCCAATATTAGAATTTAATTTTTTATTCTTGAGACACATACTTCACAGATTATTACTTGGCCAAATCATTCCCAAAGAGACCACAGATATCATCACAGACTAGTCTGCCCAGCACAACTTTCAATCACCACAGATGAAAAAGCCAAGATACTCCATGCCAAACTAAAATTAAACAATATATTTTCATTAATATAGGATTACAGCAAATAGTAGAATGGAAAACCCCAACCAAGAAAACACAAGAAATAATTTCACAGCAAAACCAAAAGAGGAGAAACACACTTCCACAAACACCACCAACATAAAAAAACAGGAACTAAAAATCATTAGTCATTAATAATTCTCAATATGACTAGACTCAATTCACCGAGAAAAAGACACAGACTAAAGAATGGATGCATAAGCAGGATCCATCATTCTGCTGCAGACAAGATATATACTTCAGCAACAAAGTTAGATACTACCTCAGAAGAAACAGCTAGAAAAAGGATTTCTAAGCACATGGACCCAAGATAGAAGCTAAAGTACCCATTCTAATATCTAACAACATAGACTTTGAACCAAACATAATCAAATGGCAGGGAAAGACGCTTCATACATATCAAAGGAAAAATAGAACAAGATTGCATCTCAATACTAAACATCTGTGCCCCAAATGCAAGGGCACCCACATTCATAAAGAAAATATTACTAAATTCTAAATCCCACATTAAACCCCACACATTCATAGTAAGATACTTTAACACCCCACTCTCAACAATGGGCAGGCCATTGAAACAGAAACTAAACAGAAAAATAATGAAACTAACAGCAGTTTTGAAACAAATGGATCTAATAGATATCTACAGAACCCTTTCCCAAACACAATATAATATAGTTTTTTCTTGGCCACACACAGAACCTTCTCCAAAACTGACCATATTGTTGGTCACAAAGGAAATCTCAACAGATAGCAGGAGACTGAAATAAATTGTTGCATCTTATCACGTCACCATGCAATAAAACTAGACTTTAACAAAAACAGAAGTAACATAAAGCCTACAAACCCATGGAAACTGAATCACTTTCTAGTGATTCACCACTGAGTCAAAAAGAAATAAAGAAATAAATCAAAGACATTCTATAATTCAATAAAATGTCTCACAATATACCATACTTGTGCACAATGGAAAGAGTACTACGAAGAATGTTCATAGCATTAAGTGCTTCATAAAGAAATTGGGGAGTTCTCTTACTAACAATTTAAAAATGTAGAGATATAGAAAAAATGAAGCAAATGCACCCAAAAAGAGTAGATGGCAGGAAATAAATTCAGGGCTGAAATCAGTTAATTAGAAACAAAGAGAACAATATAAAGAATCAACAAAACCAAGAGCTGTTTCTTTGAGAAAATCAGCCAGATAAACTTTTATCTAAACTAACTAAAAGGGAGAGAGATAGTATCTAAATTAACAAAATCAGAAATAGAAAGGGCAGCATAACAACAGACACTGAGGAAGTTCCACAAATTTATTAGGTCTTAGTTTAAAAGCCTGTGTTCCAAAAAATTAGAAAATCTAAACAAAATACATATATTTCTAGACAGACAGCACTTATAAAAGCTAAATCAAAATCAGGTAGATGATTTAAATAGTTTAACTAACTATTTAATATAATGTAGTATAAATCAATAATTTCAATATAATAGTTTCAATAATATAAATCATATGGTATGAATGAATTGTTTAAATAACCCCCTAGATAGAAGCAGTCATTAAAAGTCTCATAATAACCACAACAACAAATTCCAGGGACAAATGGTTTTAACACAGGATTCTATCAGACTTTTAAAGAAGACCTAAAACAAATATTCTACAACTATTTGACAAGATAGAAACAATAAGAAAATTTCAAAACTAATTCTTTGAGGCCACAGTCACTCTGATACATAAACCAAACAAAGACTCATCAAAGAAAGAGGATTTCACAACAATCTCCTTATGAACACAAATGCAAAAATACCAAATGGAATACAAACCAAATCTAAGAACATAACAAAAACATATCTGACCATGAACTATGAACAATATGCTTCATTCCAGGTATATATGTGTGGTACAATATATGAAAATTCATCAATGTAATGTACCATATAACCAAATTGAAAGAAAATACGTGATCATCTCATTAGATGCTAAAAAAGCTTTTGACTAAATCCAACACTTCATGTAAAAAAATCTTGAAGAGATGAGGGTTACAAGCATCATACCAAATACAATAAATAAAACATACAGCAAGGGAATAGCCAACATCAAATTAAAGGAGAGAAAATTAAAGCAATTTCTCTAAAATCATGAACAAGTCAAGGCTGTCCATTCTCTCTGTATCTTTTCAATATAGTACTTGAAGTTCTAGCTAAAGAAATAAGACAACTAAAAGAGGTCAAGGGGATACAAACTGGAAAAGAAGAAGTCAAAGTATTACTATATTCAGGTGATATGAGGGTATACATAAGTGGTGTAAAAAGCCAATCACAGAACACTACACAGCTGATAACAACCTTCAGCAAATTGGCTGGATACAAAAATCACCTCAAAAAGATCAGTAGGTCTCCTTTACCGAAATGATAAACAGGCTAAGAAAGAAATCAGTGAAATAACACTAAACCCAAGAGCCACAAATAATATAAAGTATCAAAATGTACCTCAGACCAAGCAAGTGAAAGACCTCTATGACAAGAACGTCAAGTATCTGAAAAAAATGAAGATTTCAGAAAATGGATAGATCTCCCATATTCATGGATGCTTTGGGTAGACAGAGTAAAAATGTCCACCTTACCAAAGGAACCTACAAATTCAATGCAATTCCCATTAAAAATCCCAACACAATTCTTTATAGAACTTGAAAGAGAGTTCCACTTGAAGAACTAGAAGGTATAAGGCTCCTAGGCATATACCCAAAGGCTCTTCTACCATACCACAATAGCATGTGTTCTACTATATTCATAACAACTCTATTTGTAATAGCCAAAAACTGGAAAGCATCCAGATGCCTCTAAACTAAAGAATGGATATAAAAAATGTGGTTCATTTAGAGAATGATATCCTATTCAGATATTAAAACAAGGACACTATTATTTTTGGAGGCAAATGGATGGAACTAGAAAATATCATACTAAGCAACCCAGTCCCAAGAGATCATGCATGGTAGGTACTCACTTACTAGGATAATAACCATATGACACATTTGTGCACCAAATATGAGAGCACAGAATTTTGTAAAAGAGAAACTAATACAGATAAAAGGATAGTTTGAACCTCACATTGTGATACTGTTAACTCTAATATTCCATAGTTATCACTACTCAAAACATCCAGACAAAACCTAAACAAAGCAGTGTATCTGTTAAGTAACATCATAAAACATATGAATCTACTAAATATTTATAAAACACTTCACCAAAACACACAAAAAAACCCTTCTTCTCGGAAATGGAATTTCTTCAAAATTTATGACATACTTAAATACAAAGAAAGTCTCAACAGATAGAAGAAAATTGAAACACCTGCTTCTTGTGTAACTAGCATTTGATTAAATTCGGATAGCCAGAACAACAGAAAGTATACCAACTTCTAGACACTGTGAATAACTCATTAGTAATGAAAAATGTGTAAGAGGAATTAAAACTTTTTACAATTGATGGAAAATGAAAACAACATACCCAAACCTATGAGACACACAGTAAAGGTGGTTCTAAGTTCATATGACTAACTGCCTATGTAAAAGATAGAGAGCCCTCATAGCAATTTAACAGAATGTCTAGAAACAAAACAAAAGTACAAAATGAAGAAATAATATCCACAAAGAATAAATGGCAAGAGATAATCAAACTTAGGGATGAAATCAGTAAAATAAAAACAGTCAATAAAATGAAGAGGTGATTCTTTAATAGATCATTAAGATTGATGAACTTTTAGCCAAATATAGAGAGGATGCAAATTAATAAAATTAGAGTCAAAACACACAAAGAAATCAAGAGAATCATAAAGAACTTACTTTGAAAATCTATATACCATCAAACTGGAAACCCTAAGAGAAATGATGATTTTTAATTTGTACAGCCTTCCACAATTAATGATCAGTTAAACAATTTAAAGCAATCCACAACTACTTGTGAAATAAAATTAGTAATTAAATTCTTTCTAATGAAACAATACAATTGCCAGATTGATTCAGTGTAGACTTCTATTAGCATTAATGCCAAGACTTCTCAAATTATTCTGCAGAATAAAAATTAAAGGAACATTTCTGATTCTTCTTTAGACAATATAGTTACTCTGAAACTAACCTACTTAAAAACCGATCCAAGAAAGAAAGTTACAGTCTGGTGTCCCTTATGAACATGGATGCAACAACAACAACAGAAAAAAAGAAAAGAAAGAAAGAAAGAGAGAGAGAGGGAGGGCGGGAGGGAGGGAGAAGAAAGAAAGAAAGAAAGAAAGAAAGAAAGAAAGAAAGAGAAAAGAAAAGAAAAGAAAAATATACTTGCAAACCAAACTCAAGAACACATTGAAAAGATTATCCACCATAATTTACCTGAGAGTTGAAGGAATTTTTCAATATATGTAAATTGATAAATGCAATCTACCACATACAAAATACCTCAAATAAATCTAATGAACATCTCATAATATGCTAAAAGGTCTTTAACAAATTTCAATGATCATTTAGACAAAAATCCTAGAGAGATTAGGAATATGATGAATGGGATAAACCTCAATTAAATAATGGCAAACTACAGATTGCTCCGTGCTTAGTAAAATGGACATGAATTCAAAATTTTCCACAGCCTACACCAATTAAAAATGAAGATAAATTCAAAATGTTTCCACTAAAGTTGAGAAGAATAAAAGGATATCCACTCCTTCAATACCTATTCAAAAATAGAATTGAAGTCCTAGCTATATAGGAAACTTAAAGGAGATCAGGGGAACAAATATGAAAAGAAACAGTCAAAGTATCTTCATTTGCTGATATTATGTGTATATATCAAAGACCCTAAAATCTTTACCAGGTAAATTTTGTAACAGAAGAGCACTAGCAATGTAGAAAGATACAAAATTAACATGGAAAGATGAGTACAAATGACGAACATACTGTGAAAGATAGCAGGGAAATAGTACCTTTCACAGTAGTCATAAAAAAATCATATCTCCTGAAAACTCTAACCAAGTAAGTAAAAAGCTTTTTTTTAAAATCGAAGAAAGAAATTGAAACAGAAGGCAAAAATACATGCTCATGGAAAAAAGTATACTGAAAAGGTTATTCACCAAAAATGGTTCACAGAAATTGTCCAACTTTATATGGAAGCATTAAAAAAAAAGGGAACAAAGACTAAGTTACTTAAAAAATTCTGGATAATTAATGAACTACTGGAGTTATCACTATCACAGATTTCAACTTGTACTTTAGTGTTAAAAATTAAGAAAAACAAACATCTTGATCAATTGATGACCTGGACATAAGTGCACACACCTATGCACACCTATTTTTTTTTTAATGAGAAACCCAAAAATACACTAGAAAAAAAGACAAAATCAACAAATGGTGCTTGTCCAACTTCATGACTGAATGTAGTAGAGGCATGCAAACTTATGTCTTTGTATTAGACTGCAAAAGTACAGCTTCACATAGGACAAGAACCTCAACAAAGGCCTTTTATTCAGAATCTGAGAGAAGTGAAAGTAAAGAGTATTCTTTTTTATTGGTCATTTTATTTATTTGCATATCAAATATTATCACACTTCTCAGTTAAATCTCCTATTCTCTCCCCCTTCACCCTTGCTTCTATGAGGGTGCTCCCCCCCACCTACCCCATCTTGCCTCGGTGCTCAAGCATTCCCCTACACTGGGGCATCAAGCCTCCATAGGATCAAGGGCCTCTTCTCCTAATAATGCCTAATAAGGTAATTTTCTGCTACACATGCATCTTGGAGCAGGGAGCTGGTTTAGTCCCTGGGAGCTTTGGGGGAGGGGAGGTCTGTTAATACTGTTGTTCTTCCTGTGGGGTTGCTAACCCCTTCAGCTCCTTCAGTCCTTCCCCTGACTCCTCTGCCTGGGTCCCTTGCTGAGTCTGATGGTTGGCTGCATGCACCCATATCTGCATTGGTCAGGCTGAACAGGACATCCATAGCTTGAATGCTGATACCAACAATTAGTAAATGGGACTTTATGAAACTAAAATAAAAATAAATAAAAGTGGCAAGCTGAAGAATGGAAAAAATAGAAACTACCAGTTATATAGCACACAACACACAACAACACAAACACACACAAAGAGAGAGAAGAGAGAGAGAGAGAGAGAGAGAGAGAGAGAGAGAGAGAGAGAGAGAGAGAGAGAGGCAGAGAGAGACAGAGACAGACAGACAGAGAGACAGACAGACAGACAGACACTGGGACATCAAGAAATCAAATAACCCAATTGAAACCGGTGTTCACAATTAAACAGAGTTCTCATAAGATGATACATAGCTGGCTGAGAATGGCTTGAAAAATGGTTTCAACACCCTTAATCATTAGTGAAATTCAAATCAAAACTACTTTCAGATTTCATTATATACCAGTAAGATTTGCCAAGATCAGTAAAATAAATTACAGCTCATATTGGTGAGCATTCTTGGAAAGGTGAACAATCATTCATTGCTGATGGGAGTGCAAATTTGTACAGCCACTATGGAAATCAGTGTTTAGGTTCTCAAGAAAGCTAAAAATAGATACACTTCAAGAAATAGCTGTACTACTCCTGAGTAAATATCCAAATGACTTCACATCTTACTCTCAATATACTTTCTCATACATGTACCTTGGTACTCTATTCATAACAGCCAGAAATTGGAAAAATTCTAGATGTACATCAGCAGATGAATGAGTAGTGAAAATATGGTAATTTACACAATGGAATAATAATATTTGTCTGTTACAAATAAATTTTGAATTTCAAAGGAAAGTATCTTGACATTTCAAGACAAATAATGTAGGTTTTCTCTTATGTGTGTATGTTAGCTTTTAAGTCTTCAACCAGCTTCAATATAAAACCATGTTAGCTTCACATAGAATATGGCATTAAGAAGTGAGGAGGATTTCCCATGAGAAAGGAAATAAATGTATAGTCATGGGAGACTAGATAAGGTGGAATAAATTGAGAGGGAGGCAAGGGAAAATTGAGGTGAGGGAGAAAAATGGGGAGGGAGAGCTAGCACTAAACACAACTTGAGTGGTTATATGGAAACCAACTACTGTAGAATCACCTTAAAATATATGCATCTAAATGGGGCACTAAATAATTGGGAAACAGGAATGCTATAATAAGACCTCTTTGGCCACCAAGTGAAACATCCAGTGCTAGAAATGTGTTGCACCTAGTTGAGTTTTTGGGGAAAGAGACCTAATGGAAACCCTGATGAACTCAGACCATTGATTGCCTTCTACAATCTAATGATGAGGTCCTACTGCTGAATATAACACTTAGATATCTCATTAAACACAGAAAAGTCAAACTGGTGTCTGTCTAGCACCTTTATCCACCACTGACTAGTGTTCACACTACTGGAAGGTACTCTGCATATTAGCAGAGTAGAAAGGTAGCCATTAACCAAGTTACAAATCCCATGACCTACAGTGGTGACAAGCCTGCATGATATGTAGGTGAAATAGTGGCATACATATTTTAGGAGTAACCCACCATTATCTGACTGGGGAAAGAGCATCAGTAGCAGGGGAGGCAGTGGTGGTGTGAGCCTGGCCAGCCAGGCAGGTCCAAAGTCCAGTGATGAATGCTTTGGGAGAGAGAACTCTTCCTCAAGTGTTATAACTCAGTATAAACGGCCACTCTCAGATGATCCTCTAGGAAATAAATTGTGTGCTTCATTCCATGTGTACAGGGACTATACAAACATTAAGGAGTATGGTGGTGGGACTTAGGGGTAGATGTTTCCTACTGACTCAGTTTGGAATGTTAGTAATGTTTTATTTGCATAGGGAAGGAGGGAGGACTCTCGGTGTTGACTTTCATGACTGATTGCCATAGACCTTTCAGTAGGGTGTTGTGATTATGATTATGTGTTCCTGAAAAGGTACAGAAATGGATAAAGAGTGGCTCAACTGCTGCTGATCTTAAGTTGTCTCATATCACTTTACTTGAGCCAGTTTTTGGTTTTTTTGTTTTGTTTTGTCTTACTGTTCTTTGCTTACATAGTTTGTTTTCTGATTTTGTATTTTTATAGGTTTTATTTGTGTACATCTGTGTGTGTGTGTGCGTTGTCTTTTTTCTATGTTTTTAATTTTATTTTAGTATTCTCTTTGTTTGTCTGTTTCTTTGTTTGTTTTCCAAATAGAGAAAGACAAAAGAGGTTTCCGTGAGTGAGTGGGGAAGTGATTAGGATCACAAAATCATGATCACAGTGTATTGTCAAACATTTTATTTTTAATAAAATATTTTAAGACATATTAAACAAAGGAGTAACCAAACAAAAACTTGAAGAGAAAGTGTAAGGCACAATTTTAAATGTTGAGGATTTGAATTGGAATCATCTAAGCTTAATTTATTCGGTTAATTAACAACTAATTAACATAAAGAACATTCCACCCAAGAAAAAAGGTCGCTCAAATACCATATCTTCAATGACATATATTTTTTAACTTAGATTTTGGATGTTCTTATCTGATGGATTCACAGGTCTCCTAGAGGTGTGACATCATGGTCGATGAGTTTGTACTTGAGCTCCTCTATTTTTTGTTATGTATTTTACATGAAATTTGGCGTGGTCATAGCTTGAGTAAACAAACAGGAAAAACAATTTTATTAGTATTTTTCGATTTCTACTCAATCATTCTGAAGCCTAAATTTAAAATTTTGTGTTTTTCTATATTTTTACATTTTTAGGTAGACAATGATATTTTGTCTGAGGGTGATTTTCCCATAGTTGCCACATCCCTGTTACGCAGTACATTAAAAAATGCATTAACTAGCAACTCCTAAAGCCATATTAACAGACTCTTGCTTCTGGTGTAACAGAAGTGCCTCTAATACTTCATCATCAAGTATAGTATTTTCTATGCTCCCATTAAATGTACTTAGACAAATGTATTAACAAATTAGCTACTTCCAAAAAACAAAAAAACAAAAAAAGACTTCTATCTGAAAACAAGCTCTGAGAAAATCATCTTGCAATTACGATGCTATGGCTTGTTTAGTATGGGAAATAGGGGGAAACTTAATTGAACTCAGTCCAGTAACAATAGCACAAATGCTCCACCTTGCCCTCCTTTTATTTTGTTATTTACTTATCTATTTTGTAGTCCATGATGTCCCATTAGTGGTGCTCATTTGTTTGATTATCCATCCACTGGGACATGAAAAACTTACCAATGGATATAGTCCTAAAGAAAAGACTAAAGTACCTAAACTCTATAACGCACATTGGCTCCCAAGTCATTATTTCAGGACAAATTTTTAAAGGATTGCATGATAAGTGTGTGTTATCAAGTTGACCATGTTTCCTTTTTTTGTGGTGTGGTGGTATTGTATATGTGGGAGTGTGTGTGTGGGGGTGTATGTGTGTGTGTGTGTGTTTCTGGGAAGGTGTAGTGGTTTTTATGTTTCTCTTACCTCAGTATTACCAAAACGTTCACTAACATCTATAAAAGTAGATACTATGGGTGGTGTTGCCCCAGGTGTTTTACGACACAGATATTATTCTATCCTCAGCACCTAGTGTCACTAAAAAAAGTCAATAAAACTAAGAAATATTCTAATAGTATAAAGTTGATTATTCCATTCTCTACCTTGAAAACCACTTGATTGCATGACTCTGTATTGAATCTTCTCATGAGCACACTTTTATTTCTTTTCTGTTTAATATGCATTTGCCCTCATACACAACAGTCATATGCTTTTCGACATGTGTCATTTGGATCCACTGTAGAGTTTCTCTTGTGTGCACCAGCAGCGATATCTTGTGTGGAGCGTACAATGGGATTGGCCCAGGCCTTTCCTGCAAGGCTCACAGGAAAGTGTTCCCTCAACATGGCCTTGGCTGGAATTTATACTCCAGACCTTCGTTTGTTTTTCTGCCCATTTTCCTACTAGGTAGTCAATCCTGAAATCTAATTCTGTGAGGTACTCAACATTACATCCAGAAATTTATTTTTCCCTTTTTTATCTAGCACTGTACCAGCTGCTTATCTCCATGTTTCCTAACTGGAGTAGAAGGTTTCTAGGGAATGGGCTGCATCTAACACCTGTAAGGGAATGCAGAAACCACCACTGGTTTATTTGGCACAGTGGGGCAGGAACTAGTCAAAAATCATCTATATATGCCAAGACTGGAATTCAGCAGCAGGGTAAAATCTAATCAAATCATGGCCTGTGGTCACCTGGCAGCAAGTGCCCCTTTGCAGGGCTGGTTTTTGGGAACTAAGTTGCTCCCATAAGAGAATGTGATTTACATGAGGAATTTATGGACTTAGAAAAAGGGCAGCTGTTCTGAACATCAATGGGCAGCCCGAAGAAAGAGAATGACAAGCTATAATCCTTGAATTCTAGGCTCATTACACTGAGTAAAATCCAGGGAGTTTTTAGGATCAAGATAAAAGAGTCTCTTATCTTTGGTTGCTGCAGGGACTGAACTGGAAAAAAAAAAAGTGTTCTTTGAAATAGGGAGGTGAATCCGCTGCCTCTTGTTCCATATAAAAATTAGAGTACTGGTAAGGAAATAGTTTATTTTCACACTAAACAAATTCCCATTGATAGTTCACTGGTACTGAGGAACACAATGAAAATCATCCTTACACCTTTTCCCAAAGGCCTCAGGCACTTAGCATGGTAAGGAGTTCATTTGGAATAGAAAGAAAAGGATTTTCTGGGGATGCTAAGATATGGACACCAAGCACATCCTGACCTACTTCACCTATTGGGTATTCTAAAATTTACTAGAAGAATTGTGGAACTCATGGAGAAAACTAATGCCACCCCTGAACTGTTCCATATCCCGTGTACTCCCCATCCCACTCTCCACATGGATGTCCCCACCCTATCCACCACACCAGACCTCTAAACTTCCAGGGGCCTCCAGTCTCTTGAGGGTTAGGTGCATCTTCTCTGACTGAACCCAGACCCAGGAATCCTCTAATGTATATGTGTTAGGGGACTCTGACTTTACAGAGTTTGATGGAGAATAGAAATACTGTATATATGTTTTGAATCAGTGAGCATAGTTGAACTTTCAAACATTCTCTTGCAACAATCATTGAATTTTGCCACTCAGCTTAAAGTCTTTCTTCTGAGCACTTTTCTGTAAGGTTACTATGTAAATATGAAACATTCCTCTGCCCTCCTTTTGCTTTTGAATAATAGGAAAAACTAGAGGAAACTGTAAGAAGAATGATAAGAGAGACTTACTATATCTTGATTGATTGAGGTTGACCTTGTGTTTACTTGTCAACACTTTGTCCTGGTCCTCATAGTTTGCTTTAATAGAGTGAATGAGTATACAGACTTTCAGTGATTTCAGAAACCCTTAGATAGTGCTCCAGGCAGATGGTTTTATTACATAGCATCACTCTTCTGTGGTCTCGATCTTATTTTCAGGAGGTAACATATCCTAGTTTAGGTGGAGCACTGCATGTCTATGAGGTTTGATCCCCTCCTTCAAGTCTGTATAGTTCTTCCAGGTCAACATAATTTTTCTTTTGGACATTTTAAATCTTTAGTACCTACTTCAGTATGGATTCATGTAATCTATAAAATATCATGTAAATAGATTACATGAATTATTTTGGCTACAATATTGGTTTTGATTTTGTTCTTTTGTTGGACCTTGTTTGATATATACCCATTCTCAGGGTAGAATAATTTAAATTATAACTAGGAGTGAAAAGTTCCTTCTTCTGCTTATATTTTTGCATTTGCTACACTGATTCAGAGGCTAGAACAAAATCCAAGAACTTGAGCCAATTTCATCTGTATTTTCAGGTTTTACAATGAGAAGTTATATCAATGACACTCCTATTTCATTCTATTTCGGGACTGTTTAAACAGTTTACAGGAAGATGTCACTTGAGGCCTGTGTAATATCTATATTCAACTTTGATAATGTGGGAGGATTAATAAAGGAATTTCTAAAACAGGCAGATATGGATATATAGAAATCAGAAGATATAATGAAGTAGGCAGGGCTAGTTTCAAAATACTAACTGACTATCGTTTTAGAACTGAAAGGATTAAAACCTTTTGAGACATGTGTGACAAAAATCACCTAGAAAGAATTGTGACCTTCAGCAGGAGTTCACAATCAAGCTGCAAAATGGAGCCAGGGAATCGGGTTCCTCTCTAGCCCTCTGATCTCCTACGAAGGCTCCCCATTAGCTGAGCTCAACTGGAAACTGAAAGTCACAGAAACTCTTTTGTGCACTTCATAAAGGCCAATTTCCTGGTGTTCTGAAATGCTACTTGGAGTGGGAGGACTCACAGCGTGGAAGAATGAATGGAGGCCACTTGATTTAGAAGGGTTACTTACAAGCAACACTAAAATGTGTGTAAAAATAGAAATGTTGAAAACAATACACTATTAAGGCAGGAAAATACACTGATACCTGGAAGGAAGACATTGGGAGAAGAACCTGTTCCCAGAGCATTTCTGGAACACCGAAGTTAAACATCAATGAGAAATAAATTATTATCCAAAAACAACATAGAAACAGGAAATGAACACTCAAAGTAACATTTTTACTTATAATAATATATAGAGGTTCATAACAAACTCATCTTGATTCTGGAAAGCAGATAAGTGCTAGGTAACATAAAAAATACTGAACTAGCAAGGCAAATGCATATATATGTGCATATATATATATATATATATATGCTTCAACATTTCAATATAATATGTGATAAGTTTCAGAGAATTTAGAATTAATTAATTTGTTCTACAGCCCTCTGGAAGAATATCTTTTTATTCCAGGAGTCTGATATACAACACTTTGCATGGTTTATTTATAGACCACTAATGAAGTTGTAGCTAATCATCATAATTAATTGGTGTTTCTGTGCTTTGAGACCTAATCACAAGTCTTTCACATGCTGGCTCAAAGCAAAACAGGCTGTGGTAGAAACATTTAAGGAAATCCTACTTAATAGTTTTAATATGTAGTTCTGATGCTAGATTATTTAGCACTTTGGAGTTATGGCTATATAAGGCCAAACTCATATCTCATTTGACCAAATCTACTTTTAAAAAAAAATTTTAAAGTAAAAGAAGGAAAGAAAGAGAAAAGAGCCGTGTGTTGATAGTAGATGAAAACTCTTGGTCTGCATTATTCATTG
Source organism: Rattus rattus (assembly GCF_011064425.1). NCBI lineage: Eukaryota > Metazoa > Chordata > Mammalia > Rodentia > Muridae > Rattus > Rattus rattus. The sequence goes on from NC_046154.1 coordinate 114,305,061, forward strand.
TGTTGTGTTACTGTTAAGGATTTTGATTATAATGAAGGCAAAACAGAATTTTTCTCCTTACAATTACTTGTTAATTTTCCTTTATCTTTTATTTATGGCAAAAGTAATTTTAACTCATGAGAAAGTTGATTGTTTTGCTTATTTTATTGTAGCTCTAGGGAATCCTAGAGAAGAACCTCATTGTACTCGCTTTTATTTTTGGACATTGAAACAGTAAGAAACTGCACAAAGACACAGTGGATGAAGAGCAAACGTGTTTCAGTGTAGACGATGGCTTGGCTTTAGGTCTTGGCTGATAAATGCAGCAACAACAGCCAGACTGGTCCAGACCTTCAGGTCACAGGCCTAAGCACATGCAGTCCAGTCTTGGAAGACAGGGCAAAACTGACAATTTTTAAGTAGCTTTATTTTTCCCTCTGAAGGAGTAGAAAGACAGAGTGGAGTCAAGTAGGCCTAGCTATTCTTTCACATTTATAAATTTCCTAAATCACTCTCCAACTCCAAAGTGTTTGCCAGTCAAAGAGGAATTTCATCAGATATATTTGTGAACATGTTTTCCAAAGACAACTGTTGATAAAAGATTCGGTTTGCTAAAATGAAAGGAAGTAATCGCTTATATTTTTCAATGTTAAATGGTTAATTAAATAAGCATGCAACAAAGTGACCTGTGGGTTCTCATCTCATGAATTTTGTGAATTTATGGCGAATTAGGGAGTGTGGAATACACACAAGGAAGGAAGAAGGCAGAGCTCTTGTTAGGTTCTCAGGAACTTTTAATCACACAATCCATGGCATGATTATTACTTCCAAAAGATGAGATAAGTATAAGGTGAGAGAAGTATTTCTATGTGCCATAAGCCAAGATCAGTGTGGAGTAAAGGAAATCATGTAATGAAGGCCGAGAGAGAAAGAAAGGCAGGCAGGGTTCCTTCACAGGGTTAGCATGTTTATCTTCTGGAAGAGTAGAACATAGCCATGTTGTCATCTTCAGAGGCTGCGTGACTGGTTGTACAAATGCCACACAAAATGAACAGGGACTTTCCAATGATGTGAGTAGGCCCAGTTCACTCTGATATTTTTCAGGAGGTTGCGAGAGAGACTATCCTTAGAGTTATAATATGAGAGGAGAGTAAATCTCAAGGCTTTGTGAAAACTATGTCCGCCTGGTGCTGGTCAGAATATAGGGTGTACAGCCATTTTATTTTCTCATGAAACAAACTCTTCTAAGACGTGTTTCATGTCCAAAGAGCCACGTTGCTTGTCTCAGAAAGGCATCCATATTGTTGCTGAGTAACATGAGGATAGGGTGAATGTGAGGCTTCCTCCAGTTCAATGGAGGCCATTTCTTTTGCTTCTGTTGTGATTTAACTCAAAAGCTGCTGAATGTTTATGGTCATACGAAATGTACCCTGAGTAAGTGGCCTCTGGTTTCTCATTGCATGAATTTGTGCTATTCATGAACTACGGATGGTGAGATTTACAAATAAATGAGTGACTCAGAAGAGAAAAAGAAGGCAGTGCTCTTCTTAGCAGGTTGCAGGAAATAAGGTACCAAGGATCTGCTAGTACCCAGACTTTTAAAAGACTAATGACAGAAAATGGAATGAGGTATATGGAAGTGGTCATTCTACTTGACCCACCCAAAAGGTGTCCATGTGTCTTCTCCCAATTTTGGGCAAGATCTCACTTATAGTTTCTACACACTAGTGATAGGAAACACTTATAGTTCCTACACACTAGGAAACAAAGCTCTCTTCTGTTATTCTGTCCTCCAGCAAGGACATCCTCAGAACTTCCCCTTTGGAGTTCTTATCCTAAATGACCAGTTTCCACTGCTTATTCTTATCAATAATTTTAAAAAGCTGAGTCATTTTCACAAGGACAGAACATCTCCATGGGGAGCTTTGTGATAGGTTTTATCAGGACTAGTGCTTCTGTGGGTAGGGGGATGGGAATTTCAGAGGTGCTATTTCTGCAAGCATCGTGAGAGTGGAAATGAACAAAATTATGTGCAGTGAAAATGAAAGTTTTCACTTAGCTGGGTTGGATCAAACTTCTAGAGAGTCTGTTGTCAGGTGCCTTATTGTAAGCATATTTAAATGCAGTATAACTTGGGGGAACTTCTGGGCAACAATCATTCCATTTCAGGTGCATAATAGAGCTTAAGACATGACTATGAGGAAACTCTTTTGCATGTTTCATAAAGATGGGTTCTATAGCTTACAGATGAAGATGTAGCGGTCATCTGGCTATAAGGTACATGTAACTTCTCCACTAAAGATGGGTTATATTAACTTACAGTCAAAGAGAAGGTTGTAGGGAAGGGAAAATCTAGGATCAACATTCTGGAGGAATTGGGTAAGGTCCGTCTCTACATATAGCACAGGTCACTGTGTTATTAACAATATCAACTTCCAGCTTTCTGAACGGGAAGTAGATATTTTCATTTCTTCATTGAGAAGACCCTGAGTGTTTAGCATTCCTGGGTTCCCTAATATTTATTTGTGAGAACAAGGACCCTGTGTCCTCTATGTCAGGTAAAGCTGATTTCTCCCTCTTCTCAATCTGCATTTTGTGTCCTTCCTGGCAGTGGTGTAAATCTCTTTGTGAATCCCAAACTTGGCCTCAGGACATCAGAGAACTAAGATTTCAGTATCTGTCCAATAGTTTGTGAACAAAGTCTTCTCACACAGAGACAGTAACTGTACTGGATGGTTTTGTGTGTTAACTTGACACAAGCTGGAATTATCACAGAAAAAAAATAGGCTTAGTTCAGGAAGTGCCTTCATAAGATCCAGTTATAAGGCATTTTCTTTTCTTCTTCTTCTTCTTCTTTTTTTTTTTTTTTTTTTCAGAGCTGGGGAAAAAATAGGGCCTTAGTTCTAGGAAGCGCCTTCAGAAGATCCAATCCCCAACCCCAAAGGCATTTTCTTAACTAGTGATTGAGATTAGCCCATTGCGGATGGTGCCATCCCTAGACCCATAGTCTTGGGCTCTATAGGAAAGCAAGCTGAGCGAGCCAGGGGAAGCAAGCCAGTAAGTTGCACCCTTCAATGCCTCTGCATCAGCTCCTGCTTGCTGACCACTTGAGTTCCAATCCTGACTTCCTTTGGTGATGAACAGCAACATGGAAGTGTAAGCTGAATAAACCCTTTCCTCCACAACTTGCTTCTTGGTCATAATGTTTGCGTAGGAAAAGAAACCCTGACTAAGTCAGTGACTCAAATTTTTTTTAAGACAAACATCAGGTATTAGAAATGATGGCAAGAAATGTGAATTTTGAATGATACTTTTAGGTGTTTTTTTTTTTTAGTTATCAGCTCAAAAATAAACATCCTCTGATTTTAAACTAAAGATATCATAAGAGTATCTCAAAGGCTAGTTGAACATCTAGACATTAATTTCTGAATTTTCAAGAATTAAAATAAATTTTCTAATCAAATTAGTAAATATACTAAGTGTACTTTTCATGATTCTTTTGAATATTTGCATTTCATATAAACCTCCTATTGGCTTAATCTTACTTACTTGATTCTCTAGAAATTGCAATAATTAAATCATTCATTAAGAAATCTTCCTAAGAAGCCATCAGGAACACCAGAAAGTGAATATTTCATTAAAAAGCAAAAATCAAACAAAATGAGAGACAAATTAACATAATTGGCAAGAATTAATCTAATGAAATTGTTTTAGAATTCAAAAATATGGGAAATTGGGTGCAAATAATTTTTATTCCTGAATTAGTTAATTTGTGAAGAGGGGATGTTGTAACTATAAATCAGTTTGAGCTACTGGAGCAGAGCAAAATTTTATGTAACAAGTGGTTTGACCATGAGCATTAATTTCTCATAGCTCTGGAGACTGGAAATTCCATAAATAAGGCACCCTCTGGTATAGCTCTTTAGATTAAAGATAGGTACCCTAAAAAGTATTTGGTTTCCTGATATTTGCCTAGCAACTGCTAGGCAAAGAGAGGGTCAGCTTTCGCCCAGATATCCATGTTGACCGTGCTCCAATTGATGGCTCCATACCTATTCATATTTGGGCAGTACTAATTGTGGTGTGTGTGTGTGTGTGTGTGTGTGTGTGTGTGTGTGTGTGTGTGTGTGTGGGGGGGATTTTAAAATATGATAAGAAATTTGGGAGGATGAAAAGAGGTTGAGCAGACAGATCCAGAAGGAATTCAAGGTGTGTAGGAGGGTATAAATGCTCAAAATACACTGTTTACATATTTGAAACTTTCAAAGAACAAATACAATATGCATTGTTCAAAAATAAATACCCATCTTACTGTGTCCTCACATGTTTGAAAGGCAGAAACTTCTCTTTATTCTTCTTCTTATACAGTAACCAGTCTTATCCTGAACTTTATACTGTTGGGAATTCATCCATCTCTATTAGGTCCCAAGGCCCCAGATCTAAATACCACTCTTTTATGGGATAAGATAGGTAAGTCTTTAACACATAAATGTTGAGAGTACAAGCTATGCTCTAAAGAAACCTTCTTATTCATGTTTTAAGATACGTACAGTCAGTTTTCCAGGTGTGGGAGAGGCATCTTCATTTAGACAGCAATAGTATCAGAGCACTGAATGTAGAGCGAACAGTCTGGGGATGAATTACAACTCTACTGGGTTGAACTCACTCTGGCAAGCATGAGGCAGGTTACATTCCTTACTGTTTAAGACAGAACTACCAAAAGATCAAATTGGGTGGACCTTAAGCTACAGATTATGTTAAATAATAATAGAAAATATAAGGAGTATAAATAATACATCACGAGAAAAATCTATTCACTTTGGGGAGTAACATGATGTATGAAGTATACTTTCAAAGCAGTTGTAAAGATGATATTCTTCAGATGACTCGACACCATTGGGAGAAAGGCACTGGGTATAAGGAACATCCTTGGGAGTCCTATTAACTCCCATCTGTGACTGATTGTTTTAGTAACCTTTCTGCACTGCTTGTTGGATACTGTTCTTTCTCAAAAAGTTATATTTTCACTTTAAAAAATGAAACTCATGAACTGAGACCTGAACATTCACACTCAATTGGCTGAGCTACCTGAAGAAAGCCGACTGTTTACCAGTGCAGGGCTGCTGAATCTCACAGACATTTGCTGAAGAAATTGAACAAGATGGGGAAAGCCATGGTGTGAGAACAGGAAGACAAGCCTAGTGTGAAACTCCTGTAACCACAGTGTTTGAGCACTGGTTAATTATTACTCCCCATGGTTAATGATGAGTAGTGACTCAAACCCATTAGTGGGGAAAAGAAACACAAACAAATCTGACAGTGATTTATCCTCCAAGTTGTGGGAAACAGCACCTCCTTGGAATATCCAATTTTATTTATGGATTGTAAGATAACCTTCAGGGACTGAATGGGTCAAGACAAAATCAGAAATTAAATTATGTGCCAAAGCAACCTCAGCTTAGCTCCAAGAATCAGTAGATATTTTCTATAGGAACACCAAGTTTATTAAATTTAAGCACATGCTTTCTCCTCGCTACTCCTTTCCTGAGTTCACTAGGAAGTTCTCACCCCTCTTAAAAAGCTGCACAAGACATCAAAGTCCTTTCTAATGTGTACTATGCAAAACATTCTGAGCTGTTTTGCTTGCTAGTAAAATCTGCTGTGTTTCATAATCATTCTTACTTATCCCAGCTATAGAAGCCAACATGATACCAAAGAAGTGTAATGAATAATGATGATGGTGCTTGCAAAAATTATTGTGACTAATCATGTTAAACCTACTTGGTTAAACCTACGTGGAAATCAAGATGCAATTCCTCTCTAGATTGATTTGATATTTTATTATGGTTGTAAAAATCCTAACGTAGTTATGTCATCTTTAATTCTCAAAGATAATTACATTGTTTTAGTAACTGTCAGAATGTATTTTTGGTGTTACATACACAGGAAACCAGACTGATATGATCGGCAAATATCTCCTATTTTGCAGTTAAATGGTTGTAGGCCCTTTTGCCTTTGTGTGGAAAATTGTTCTGGTTGCATCCTGTAATACGTTTGTCTATGTTTTGTTGTCAGAACATAAAATACATCAAATATTGGAAATTTAGGTGTCAACTTTTACTAGTGGGTTCTTTGTTGGTTTTTTATTTTCTATACAAGAGGAATAATTGATCTATTTGAGAATTGTAAATTTAGTAGTTAATTTTCTCTCTCTCTCTCTCTCAAGTTTGTAATTAATAGAGTTTAAACAAATGTTCAATGTGGTGGATAAATTGATTGAGGATTTTGATTTAATTTAATTGACTGGTTTGAGCTTTGAAATCATCAATTAGGTACTTTGCTTTTACCTCCATTTCCTGCCCACAGATTTCAGCTGTTAGCCTTTCTGGTAACTTTGTTGGTCTGGTTCTCTCTTGTGTTGTGTGTTACCCAAAAATGCACTTAAATTGATTTTGCATTCATTGGACCAGAGAGTAAAATATTTATTCTCTTTGTGTAGGTATTAATCAGCATGATGTGTTATTTGCTCTGATGTGAGTACAGGCAGAGTTAGGGTGTAAAGTACAAAGCAAAGTGCAGATCCTGCTCTGTTGGGGGGAAAGATGCTTCCACAGGCAGCAGCATCTGAGTCCGAAGGCTGGGAAGAATGCAGCTGGATGAAGTCCTGTGCATCTCACACAGCTGCTGCTTTACTCTCTGTCAGAGTAGGGCTATGCTGATTAAGCCTGGAGTATTTACATTTTTTTTCTTTGTATCTTTTTCTCTGGCCATCTGTAAACCATGAAATAGGAGTAGGTGGGTTTCCCCTTTTAGTACCAATTCAAATATTCTTCTTCAACAAATGTACTCCACGGGCCAGGCATGTTTCTATCCCCTTATCAACTCTGGCAGTGCATTGTGTTGATTTCCCTTATGAGTCACGTATTCATTGAACTCTTTCAAAACCACTTAATTTCTTTCATTTTACTTCAAAATTTATTGAAATTTTGCTTATTAAAACACCCACTATTCTGGACTTTGTCATATATAGGACCCTGATAACTTAAAATAAATCATTTACTCCTTAAAGCATGTTTGTTGATTGTTGTATATTGCGTTGTTTTTGAGACATGATTTTTGCTGTTTCCCAGGCTTTCTTTGGGTAAGGTTAAGCCCGAGTCCTCAAAGTGGCTGAACCATACAACTACACTACTTCTATAATTAGTTTAAAGTTATATCCTTCCTTTTTTAATATTCTTTTTTTGCAAAGGAATACCTTTATTCTGTTGCCATTGAGTTAAAATTCCTCCCATTCTCTCTCCTTCTTCTACTCTCTGTTTTGCTCCTCTTGCTCAGAAAAGTGACTAGCATTGTACCTATTCTCGCTAACTTTGCAGAATCCCACAGAGGGATGGGGAGGAGCTCATGACAGTTTGGAAATTAATCCTCCTTATTAACATCTGAGATGACTGCATCTCTAGCTAATAATCTGGTGGAAATTATCTGAGTGATGGGGTAAGGCAACCCAGCTGCACGTTTTGCCAGGATTCCTAATCTTCAGAAACTTGTGACTGCTATGTGTTTTTGAACTACAAAACTTGTGGTATATGATTTTAAGCAGTGGGGAACTGAAACATGGATTTAAGCTTTACTTTTTCCTTTACTAGATAATGAAAAATTTGAAAACCAAGATTTTTCTTATTGCTGTTCTAATTTTACTTAAGATACTTCAGAGCTACAGGTTTATGTAATAAAACTTCAAGCTATATTACCATAAAAAGTAAACACATTTTGGCTGCAATATGATTAAGAGACAAAATCAAATCAAATAAGTAAGTAATCAAATAAGTAAGGCAATTTCTATGGCTAGTGGAAACTCCTGTGCTCAAGCAATCCTGATATCCCTACATCAGCCTCCAAAGAACCAGAGCTGCTGGTACAGGTCTGCACCCTGTCCAGCTGCAAAGTCAGTGTTTGATGAGTGAATAATAGGAAAGAAAATAGAGTGATCCACAAGAATGAATTTGTTCTATTTAAAGGATGCTTTGTTGTTTGCAGTACACTGTTTTGTTTTTGAGACTGATTTTGCTGCTTCCCAGGCATATGTTGGGTGATGTTAAGCCTGAGACGTCAAAGTAGTTGAACTATAGGCCTATGAACCATGTGAAAGAACTTTTGAAAGTAGGCCCTGTCGGGCTGTGTAATGTACACATCAGCGATCAGCTTAACAAGCCATTGGGGAAAGAAAATGTCTTCCATCTAGTGAGTCAAAGCAATTTCTTATGATCGGATGAGAAGATTTTCTGATAAGCAGCAGTACTATACTGAATTATGGAAAGGGATAATTTTTGATAAAAATAGTATGAAAGGTCATTTTCATTGTGATTTTTGATAAGTCATATGTAATAGATGGGGATGTATATCCACGAGCCCCAAATGCCAGTGATTGATCTTTGAAGATGTTGACATCATCTGCTGCACTGTCTGTCATGAAGGATAAAGTCGATCCAATGTACCATGATCTGAAATCCATAACGAAAGCTTCTGCCATCTCAAAGTCTTAAATCCAGACTGTGACAGATGGTGCTTTGGAATCACAGGTTTAGTCAAGGGGAGCTGATCTTCGGAGTATTAAAATGATTTGGAAATTATAGGTAATGTCACTTTAGCAGGTATGTTTTGATATGATATAAATTCTCACATACTTCTGATTCATTGGTTTTAGTTTTGAATAAAGGCATTCAGTTAAGTGACAAATGAATTCTTCCAATGTGAGATATAAAGGTTGAATTTAAAGGTTATGCTTAAATGAAATATTCAAAGTACACTAGAATCAAAGTGTGACAGCATCACTTAACCTACATTTGCTTATTTTATATAAAAGAACACAATATTGTTAAATAAAATTAATTTAAATATGCTAAATATTTTTTTCTTTTTCTTTTTTTGTAATATTATTAAGGATGATTTGTTATCATTTTTTAAAACATATATCTACTTTTATCTACATCATCCCTAAATTTTCATTTAGTGAAAAATTCTGCTAAAAAGGTTGAGGTATTAATCCATTTTATTATTTATAAAATTATATTTATCCATAATTGTTGAATTTCAGTATCAACTTTAATTAATTTTCAGAACTCTAAAGTATAAAAATAGTATGCCTCTTTTTAATTACACACACACACACACACACACACACCACGGGCCTTCTTCACACATACACATAGATATGCACAAGTATAATTGCAAAATCTTTAATATTACTCTGTGCAATTTATTCCCCCATTTTTATTCTTTTCCAGTTTAATTTGTTCTTTTTCCTTTTACAATAAACAAATGTTAATTGCACATCTACAAGTTATTCCAAAAACTCCTTATTGTTTTATTGTAGAAGAGTAAGCAATGAGGGTGTGATAGTGTGTATAGGCTTAGCCCATGGAGTGGCACTCTTTGGAGATGTGGCCTTGCTGGAGTAAGTGTGGCCTTGTTGGAGTAGATATGTCACTTCGCCTGTGGGCTTTACGACCCTACTCCTAGCTGCCTGGAAGTGAGTCTTCCACTAGCAGACTTGAGATGCAGATGTAGAACTCTCCACTCTACCTGCACCATGCCTGCCTGGGTACTGTCATGCTCTTGCCTTGACTATAATGAACTGAAACTCTTAACTTGTAAGCCAGCCCCAATTAAATGTTGTGCTGAAGGAAAGGACATCCAGAGACTGCCCCACCAGGGGATCCGGCCCATATGCAGCCACCAAACCCAGTCACTATTGCTGATGCCAAGAAGTGCTTGCTGACAGGAGCCTGATATAGAAACTTCCTGAGAGGCTCTGACAGAGCATTACTGATACAGATGAGGATGGTTGCAGCTAACCATCCGACTGAGCACGGGGACCCCAATGTAGGAGTTAGAAAAAACTGAAGGAGCTGAAGGGGTTTGCAACCCTATAGGAAGAATAACAATATCAACCAACCAGACCCCCCATAGCTCCCAGGCACTAAACCACTAACCAAAGTGTACACATAGAGGGACCCATGGCTCCAGCCATGTATGTAGCAGAGGATATCATTGTCTTGCATCAGTAGGAGAAGAATCCCTTGGTCCTCTGAGGGCTTGATTCCCCAGTGTAGGGGCATGGCAGGGTAGTGAGGCAGGAGTGGGTGGGTGGCAGTGAAAGCATCCTCATAGAAGCAGGGGAAGGGGTATGGGAGAGGAGGGAACTGGGAAAGAGGAAACATTTAAAATGTAAGTACATAAAATATCCAATAAAAAAAAAAAGAGCTGCCTTGTTCATGTTGTCTCTTCACAGCAGCAAAAGCTTCAATAAGACAAAGGTTTACCTAATCATTTTTTCTATTCTCTGGACAGTAAGTTTGTATACATTAGTGTTTCAAGTTTTAAACATTATATAGCTGATTTTTTTATTATTTTCCTATATTACCATAGAATGAAGATGACCATATCCTGTTCTATGTTCTAATATGCCAAACAAAAAATGGATTATCTTTATTCATGTATTCTATACCCAATAATTTATCTTTGAAATAAAAACATCAAAAGTGGGGACATGGTTTCTCTAGCGAGACAATTGGTGGGCAGATTGGAATATATTCAAATAAAGACATTAATCTGATACAGAATAAATCAAAATTCATATTAAAATTAGAAATGCATGGAAAATGCATTATAAATTGGTATTTTTTCAATATATTTCTGTCCTGAACTCTGGGCATTCCATTCCAGAGTTAATGGTCACCCCATTATTCTATGTACTCTCCTCAGTTGAGTAAAGGAAAATTGGTGTTGAAACCTGTCTTATTCATTTATTTTCTGACATTATGGTTGGTAATATAATGAGAACCAAACTGGTGTCAGAGTTCTAAGAGCATAAGGCGGTGAGATTTGTCTGAAATTCAGATTCTGAGGATCCAATCTATGTGCCATGTGAAGAATAATTGTACAAATGTCAATCGTCTAGGGGTTTTATTAAATTATGATACTTAATTAGCATCAATGTCAGTGAAAGAGAAAAGAATATCCAAGGTTTCCTTAAAAGCTATTCACATTCAAATAGCTGTTGATTGATAGAAGTCTATTGTTTTCTAATGTCTAGTAATGTTCTTCACTGCATATATTACCAGAAGAATTCTCTAAATCTAAGATATTTTATATTTAGAACTCTAACTAAAAAATCTTTCTATTTCTATTCTGATATGGAAAGTGAATTTATGAGCAGAACTAAGGGTTCTATTTTTCCACCCAGTGAGCATGCATCTACAATTTGATGGATTACAATGCATCCTTTCCCAAGCATTTACTGGTTAAAGAATCTTATGAAACTATTTGGTTGTTATTGGTAGTACAAAAATACTACCAATGCATTGTTTCAACTCTGCAAAGTATCATTTCATCTTCATCCTGAGGTAATATGGGACAATTATTTTTTTTTAATTATGATGTTTTAAATTGGGTCAAATTTATTTTACAGATTTAAAGAAGTAGTTTTTATAAGATCTTAGCAAGTTATTCCTTTTAATAAGCATAATTATGCTGGACATAAATATGGTTCACATAGAGAAAATGAATATAGTCTTACTTTTTTGGAACTATATCATCAAATTCTTTGATATTCACACAAAAAAATGATTACCGATTCTTGTTTTTGAATAAGAGGAGCATGAGTAAATGTAACAGAAAAGAAAATGGTGTTACCATAAGATGCTTCTGGCTATCTTCAGTGTATATTTGGTTTTAGCAGGTCCTGGTCATCCTATAGATATACTAGGTCACAGAGTAAAGGACTGAGACAAATTAAATAAGAACCATATCCACTCACTGGGAAACAGAAAATGACTGACATGTTCTTATTTACCATATAAATATATTTTATCAAAAGCTTCTGCTTATGGCTTCAAAAAATTACTTCTTTCTAAAAAATTACTATTTTCTAAATGCTTTTAAAGTAACCAAAAGAATAATGTGCTATAGACCAAGAGATAGGAAAGAGAAAATATCTCAAATGAGAATATACTAAAAGGAATCTAAATCATGAGAGAAAATCTGATACTAGATTCAAATAAAAAGCTACAGTTTTAATGTAATATTAACCCCCTACTCTGGATGTAATTAAAATATAGGAAATACACAGTTCCATAAATGGCTACCCACAATCATATATAATTTTCAAGTCATTGTCATTAGGAAAAAAAGGATGAATGAGATAAAATCTTTATTAAATGTCCCATAGAATTGAGTCCTAATTAAGCCTTCAGCTGAATGAATAAAGCATCTCTCTTTTACATTTACTTTATGTATTGTATATAGACTGCTAAAAATGCTCGACATAATTATAGCCAAAATAGATATGTTTTTGCCTGTTCTGAACAACATAAGATTTGTCAGTGAATTAAAAATTTCAACACGGCCTAATTATTGAATGTTAATTTGCTTGTGCAAGCAAGAAAATCCCATGGCCTTGAAAGCTGAAAAAAATAATTATATAGTTGTGAGCTCTCTCCTTTGTCCTCCATAGATTTTATAAGCTTCTGTCTCCTTGGAATATATCTAATAGTCACTTATCCATAAGCAGGAATTTTACCTACTGCATAGTATTATAGGTTCCTCATAGATTTTCCATTTATTAGTGTCTTTAAGGAATTTTAAAAATTTTTTTTATCATTTTTGCATGTGACTTCTCCCTCCAAGTTAGTCAGTTATATTTCCTTTAGTTGAGCTGTTACAGCTTTCTCTGGCTTTTGTTAATAGCTTTGAATTTTGTTTTAATTTTTAAAGGTCTTAATTTTAAGGCTGAGAAAACACAAAATGACAGAAAAGCCTTTCTCAGGTAGTCTTGCATTTAAATGTAGGGACTTGATTCTGTATCTCATGGCTAACCAAGAAAGGACTGCTGCAGCTATTTCTTTCCAGTTAATTTTCACTGAGCACATGGTTGAAGACTTACTTGGGACAAAGATTAACTATTTAGGGCCAAACTACAATTTGAGTCTTACTCATTTTGCAAATCAGTACATTCTTAGAACTCTTAAAAGAAATAAAATACTATATTTGAAAACTTTCCAACTTATAATTGCTAAAAATCATTCATTTAGCTACAAATTTTGTAAAAATCTATCCCCGTATACATTACCTAGTATAAGTGGAATTCTGGTTCCACTCATGGTGAAGTAGTACATTTCACACTTAAATTGAAGCCTTATAAGTATATCACAACTATAAATACTGAAATTATATAAAACAGGCTTTTCATAAAGTACAGTATTGTGGTAAATGACTGCCACAGATAGTTTAAAAAAACTCATTTCAAAGTTTAGTTTCCATTTCTACATGTATTTGCCATGTTCAATTAATGTATAAATGTGCTATGCTATTAGTAGTAAAGATGGGACTTCGGTCGATGTCACAGAATATGAATATTCACCCTGAAGAAATATAAAATTTCTGTGCATATAGTGAGAACATTATATATTCTTTAAGTGTTATTCAATCATTTTTTATCACCTTTCAACAATCTACTAAGTAAATTGGGTACATCAATAACTATTTGTATGCCAGTATATCATCATGGCTTGTATAACCCAAGGAACTGAGTCAGATCTTCCAGGAGATGGTTTCTTATTATGATATGATCAGAAACAAGGGATTTTGATATGGAAAACATTAAAGGGAATTAATCAGTGTGAGCTTTCAGACAATAACCACGACAGGATGAACTTAGTATTTGAGGACTCTAAATGATTTTTACCTAAATTATCTCCACTCCTAGGATCAGTTCTCAGCCAGTGGGCAATTCCTTACCTTTCTTCAGCTCTGAAATTCTCTGATTCCTTTAAGGGGATAACAGTTGAAATATAATTTTTTTTAAAAATCCAATAAAAATTAACCATTTTAAATAAGGTAAAAAAGATTTAAACTTTACAAATTGTTATTTACAGATGATTCTATTGTAAACAAAACTATTTTTTTCTAAAAGTCACACTATTAACTAGGAAGATAATTAAAGGACGAAATTGAGTATGTAGATTAATAAGCGATTCCTTACCTAGTAGAAGCAAAGGCCTGAGCTCAATACCCAGGAGAGCGAAGAGAGAAATGAGAGAGATGTGAAAGAATAGAAAGGAGAGGAAACAATGGAAATAAAATAAACTTGTCTGGAAATAAGAGGAGCGAGCACTTTGAAATGGTCAGATGAGAATTCTTTCCCAGCCTTTCTTGGCTTTCTTTTTGCTCTGAGAAACATACACAGCATCTAATCTGATAGGATATTACTTCTCATTGCCTCAGCAAAACTATTTTTGAATCTACAAAGCTTTTGCCATCATCTTATTCAGGGAAATCTATCACAGTTTTGCAAATCACTCAAATTTCACAGGAAATTATAATGCTGAAAATGATCACATGGGGCTCCATATTTGCTTTTGGTCTCATTCTGTTCTTAGCTGTTGGAATATATTGCAGGTGTTTAAACCTAAAAGGACTGGAAAAATTTGGCTCCTATTGTCACTTCACTTCAAAAATTTTGCCTCCTATTGTCATTTCCCTTCAAAAGTAATCAAACTTGTGCTCATCATAGGATTTCATTTGATATACACTTTGCAGAGTTATAATGCAGTAGGATAGTTGTATTTTCAGATATTTAAAATATTAGCCTTTTTATACTCATTGATGTTCTGCTTTGAGATTATATATATTATATATATTATATTATATATAATGTAATATATATTATATATTATATACTATATTATATATGTTTATGTATATTATATATGTGGATATGTATGTATATGATGTACGTGTATATGTATGTATATGATGTACGTGTGTATATGTGTGTGCTATGTGTGTTAGAGATCCATGTTCAAAAGATTGATGAATTTGAGATATAAAAACATTTTTATTTTTTATTTTTGTTTTTTATTAATCATTCCATTTGTTTACATCTTAAATGATATATCACTTACCTCCCAGGGTTAGCCTTCCACAAACCCCATCCCACATCTGCCCTCTCCTCCCTCTTCTTTGTCTCTATGAGGGTGTTCCCTCTCACCCTTTCCTGTCCTACCCCTCCAACCTCCCCTTATGCTGGGGCGTCAAACTTCCACAGGACCAAGGTCCTCCCCTCCCATTGATGGCAGACAAAGACATCCTCTGCTACTTATGTATCAGGAGCCATGGATGCCTCCCTGTACACTCCCTGGTTGGTGGTCTAGTCCCTGGGAGCACTGGGTGGTCAGGCTGCAGCCAATGATTTTGTTCTTCTTGTATGGGCCACATGTTGCTCTGAATGGGTGTTCCCTGTCTGCTCCTTGCCAGTCCTTTTGTCAGCTCTCCCACTGGCATTTGTTCCCTAGGGAGCTGGGCAGTCTGATGGATTAGGTTGGCTCCAAGATATTTTCATCCACATCTGCATTGGTAATATTCAGATGCTGTATCCAGAAACTGGGTTCTTTCAGCTTCCTAATATAAATAAAGGAACAGCCATGACTTTTTTTAAGTTCCTGTCTGCAAGCTGGATCCTCTTGTCAATGGCAGAGCAATGACAGGGTTTCTTCTCCACACTGCAGACAGGATGGATCCCTAGGTGGGTCAGTTCATGGATGGCCATTCCTTCAGTCTCTGCTCCATTTATTTGTCCCTGTTCTTCTTTTGGACAGGAAGGAACATTTCTGGATTAAAAACTTTGAGATGGGTTGGTGGCCCCCTCAACCGAGGACCATGCCTATCTATTGGAGGTGGTGTCCATCACAGGTTCTTTCTCCCCCTCCCTGCACAGTTGGGTTAAAGTCATCCAGTTGGGTTCTGGAAGCCTCTGTTTCCCTAGTGTCTGGACCCTCCAGTTGTTATTCCCAGTTCCTCATCCCCCACTGCTACATATATTTATTCAATTGTTTGACGCTCTGTACTTCTCTCTGGTCCCCTCCAGATACCTGGTACCTTGCCCTCCCACCTCCACGCACACCTTGTTTCATTTTTATTATGAAACAACGACTATATTTTCTACAATTTTAAATGTAACCTGAGATTTACATTTGAAAATATAAATTAATTGTTGCTATTATTGTTTATTTTTGTGATTGTAATTTCATTACTTTTCTCCCTTCCCCTACTCCCTCCAAACTCTCCAATACATCTCTTCCCACTGTCTTTTTTCCTGAGATTTACTGTATGCACATATGTTCTGATATATACATACATAGTCCTAAATACAACCTGTTGAGTCCATATAATGTTACTTATATGTGTGTTTCCAGAGCTGAGCCGGTGGCACTGGACAACAAATTGGATAGCTCTCCCATGGGGAAGAATACTTCTCCTGTTCCCAGTTTTCATCAGTTGCCTAAGAGGTGGAAGGTGGAGGAACAGAAATAGTGTTTGCCTATCCTAGGAAAGAATTCAAGACATCAGAGGAGAGAAAGTATGGAAATACCCAGAATCAATAAAATAGTTATGAAAATGTAAATATCATAGAGAAGCAGAAAGCACCTTAGAAAGAGGTCCTAAACCTCTCACCATCTTTTGCCTTGAGATGGGAAATGAAAATTCAGTAAGGAAGTGCAGGTGACAGGCCTTGACTGCCATTAACCACTATATCCACTAATTTAATCCCAGGCAAACCCGTGGGTTATACAAAATAACTTTCCAAATATGACTTTTACTCTACAAGTTTACAATATTACCAAAATGAGAGAGGGAATGGGGATGATTAGAGGATGCAGGGGAACCATCACTAGAAAATTGAGGAGCAGACTAAAACTTCAATGCAGTTCAGGGACTTGGTCAGAGGGATACTCCCCATCCGGCCATCTATAGAGAAAATATTCAGTCCATTATCTATGGAATGGACATTGGTTGCAGCCAGCCATGATCAGGATAATTGTCTGTCATTTGGAACTGAACTTCTCTTGGAAACAGAAAACAGGCAGGGTCATACAAGCTCAACTGTGGCTTCCAAGACATTGATTGGGGAGACAGCTACAAACGACAGGGGCTGGAGCTTCCATTGAAAACGATATGGATATTGCTGCTCTGCATGCTGACAATGCATCCCTAGACTCAATAGACACATAACTACAGGTCAACCAAGAGCAATTATTAGTTTTCAAAAAAATTAGTTTTCTAGCTATTCTAATATTTTTGCTTTATTAATTTTTTACAAAACGTTTTATTGGTTCTTTGTGAATTTCAAATGTTGAACCCCAGTTCTACTCATCCATCCGTCCTGTAATAATCACCCTCTGACCCTTGCAATTTCTACCTACAAAAGAGGGGAAAAAACTCATCGTGGAAACTATAGTGACTCACAATGTGTCCCACAGTATGTATACACTTCTGTCCACAATTCTTTGCTTGCAAATGTTCATTGGTCTGGTATAAAACCTCTGGCTTCTGCTACTCTATAAACACTGGAACTTCACTGGGACCCTCTCAGATAGCTTGCTGTTGGCCTGTATCATGGAGATCCTGTGGCTCTGGGTCTGTAGGGACCTGTCATTTGGAACTGAACTTCTCTTGGAAACAGAAAACATGGCAGGGTCGTACAAGCTCAACTGTGGCTTCCTAGGCATTGACTGGGGAGACAGCTACAAAAGACAGGGGCCGGAGCTTCCATTGAAAATGATATGGGTATTGCACTCCCGCATCACTTGGGTAGATGTTGTGGTGGGTCAAATCAAGGTCCTGGATCTGGGCCAAAGAAGTATCTGAGATGGTCAGATCTCTGGCTCTCTACTTCTCTGACCTCTTGACCAGCTCACTGCCAACCCTCAAAAATAGAGCCAGCTCTATCTTGCTGGCCAGTCAAAGTGCAGGGCATGCTCTCCTGAATGTTGCGGCCATTGAGGGTCATGGCCAGTTTTACTACTCTCATGACCCCAGGAACATCTCCCCACTTGCTGTAGGTAGCAAGGGACAAATCCGGGGAGGAAGGCAACTCTCCTTCATCGGAGCCACTACACAGCAGTCAAGAGGCAGGGCTGTCTCTCCTAAGCTCACACCCCTTAGGAGCCAGCTTAATAGAAATTCTTAACTATCAGGGCCAGTTATTCTGCCCAGTAGGGGTGCTGGGCCCACTTTCCCTGGTGCTCTTACTAGGCTATTCACTGCTACCTATGAGGTTGGAGCACAGGGTCAGTCCATGTATAGTCTTTGGGTAGTGGCTCAGTCCCTGGAAGCTCTGGTTGGTTGGCATTTTTGTTATATGGGGTCTCGAGACCCTTCCAGCTCTTTCAGTCCTTTCTCTGAATCCTTTAAGGGGGATGCCGTTCTCAGTTCCGTAGTTTGTTGCTGGCATTTGCTTATGTATTTGCTGTATTCTGGCTGTGTCTCTCAGGAGAGACTCAGGACACAAAAAGGCAAAATTCCTCTGGGACCGGACACTTCCGCTTTCCAGCTGGGGCCGAACCTCGCTGATCCTGGCCTACTATTCTACTTTAATAAAATGTTTACTCCTTCTCTTCCACTGTCTCATTTTCCATTTACTCTATTTTAGTACAAAGTTGCTCACAGGACTTTTGTATACCATGTTTTTCTTCTTTCAGCTAATTATTTATCCTTTACTAAAATTTAATTTTTATATGCATTTTGCAACAACTTTCCTCAACCTATTTTTTTATTACTGGTATATAGCTGCTGTTATTTCCCTCTCTTTTCTTTTAGTTAGGGTGTCACTATGAGGTCCTGGCTAGCTGAATCCCTACCTCTGACTCCTGGTGCAGATTATAGATGGGTGGATCTGGGCCTGGCCGTCATTTTGATAGAGAGTTGTTGTATTTCTAAATCTGGTCTGGTTCCATGTTGTAATGTTACCGTTGTTGTTTCTTTCTTTCTATGTGAGCAGAGCTGGAATCAAGCCTGACATAATTAAGCACGAGAGATAGGTATATTATCATAAAATTACACACATATGCCAGCTGAGAAAAATTACATTTCTCTATAGCTGTGATTGAGGCATGTTTGAATTCTGAAAAACTTTACAGAACAGGGCACATGAGCCAAAGGTTATTAATATGGCCACATACGAACATGGAGATACATAGCTCGAAGCCCAGATCATGGAGACCCACACAAGGGCCCTCAACAAATTCAATTCCCATACTCTTTCAGAGTAGGTATGGTTGACAAGTCTAGAGAAATAATGAATAGGGGTGCATTAAGGATATACTAGTGTCTACAACATGCGTGCCTGAACTATCAGAGAGACCCCACACCTGCACTCTAAAAAGATGTCCAGAGAAAAGACACCCCTCAGGCTCTGACACTATGCTCACCAACCACCAGCCATTACCAAAGAACCATCACAGAAGCAGTACTACGAAGCCTATTTAGAAATAAATTTAACCTAGTAAAACAAACCAACAAACCCAGATAAATACACATAAAATTAAGCACAAATGACTGAGAAACACCTTAAAACAGCATTTCGACATCCTAAGACATTAGGGGAAGGAAAATTAAAACGTTGGGACTTCAGCACACCCTAGTATGAATGCCTAAAGAGAGAAAAATGTGAATGCTGCAAGGATGTAGCATAGAATCACACTTATCCATTGCTGTCAGGAGTAAAATGGGTGATACCACTATGGACTCAGCATGGAGGCTCCAAAAATCTAAAACTAGATGTACCTCACTATTCACATCTACAGCCCTTGCATATGTACCCAAAGGATTTCAGATTCTACCCTGAGATACCTGCTCACCCATGCTTATTGATGCTTTTTTCTTAACGGTCAGGGAATGCTTCATCATCTGATCAAGGAGGACTGAAAATGATGTATATTTGGAATATTACTTAGCTACTAAGAAAAAAATGAAATTGTTAAATTTGTAGGTAAATTAATAGAGCTGGAAACAGTCATTCTGAGGGAGGT
This sequence comes from Rattus rattus, assembly GCF_011064425.1. NCBI lineage: Eukaryota > Metazoa > Chordata > Mammalia > Rodentia > Muridae > Rattus > Rattus rattus. The sequence goes on from NC_046154.1 coordinate 114,324,908, forward strand.
AATTCAGATCCAATTAGACAAAAATCTTTCTCTCACCTGTGGAGTTTAGCTTGAATCCAAGGGTATGTTTGTTTTATTCAAAACACAGAGTATGAAATTATTAAGGGGACATAGAAACATGCTTTTAAAAGAGGGAGATAGAACACACTGCTCTAGAGAATTGAAAGAGAGTAATGGCTTGAGGGATTCTTTTTTCTATATTTCATATGCATACATGTATATGAGGACACATTATACATATATATTATTGTGGATAGTTTATATTGCCCTACTAGGCTCCATCCATTAACTTTCAAAACTCTGAGTGACAGGAATGGTAACTTTTAGAAATGTTGAACAATAGGTTCCAATCAACTCACAAACATTACAGGTGTTGAGAATACTTTTGGTTTTCCTCTAGAACTTGAAGTTAAGACCCTATTGCTGAAGATAATATATATTTGAGTCATAGGACATGGAGGAAAATCATCCCTGCTGTTTAATTCCCATGGTTTTATGGAACTATTAAAAGAAAATTATAATTATAATATCCAGCTAGGTACTTTGTGTACTCCAGTACACAAAAACTTGGCTGGCAAGGCATGTCCATTGGCATGAATACCATGGGAGTAAACAACTACTTTGTAATTAAGTTCTACTTCAAAGACGAAATCCATACATAGCACCATTCTCAGGCTTGGAGCATATGGCTTTACACATCTTTAGAAAGATTCTCTGACTATTATTTGCTAAATAGACATAGTATAAAACTATTCCTAAGGATTTATCATTATACCCATATGTCAATGTATTTTTCTATCCTTTCTTCAGAATTTTGTACTCACAGTAGATCATGATTAAATCAGTGACCCTCATCTGGTGAAGGTGCAGAGGATAAGAGACAACAGAGTTCTCAGCTGTGAAGAAAACATTCCTCACTTAAGACATAGACATCATTGTGCAAGAGAGGGTAAAAGAAGAGGATGACCTAGAAGCAGTGAATAAGCACAGGGAAATCTTATCTTCTAGAGATATCAGAGAGATCCACATATGAAACCACAAGTGTTGGGAGCCCAAAACCTGTGTCATGTCAGTACAAGTCAAGGCATTTACATCATGGAGAGAGGACTTGGGAACAAACCATCACAAGCATTCATTTTATTTCCATTTAGCTGATAAGTAAGGGTTTTAAACACATGTATTAGAATTTTTTGAATTCTTTGTATGTTTTAGACACTAACCCTCTGTCGTATGGAGAGCTGGTTAGTGGTTTTGGTTTTCATTTGTTGTTTGTTTGGGTTTTTGTTTTTTCTATATGTCACCACACTGTAACAATTTTCTTTGCAGAACAAAACCATTTTTCCTTTTCTTTGTTTCTTTTCTTTTCTTCTTAATTTCATGAAATCCCTTAACTGGACTAGATCTTTGTAACTTATTTACTTATTTGTTTGTTTGTTTGCTTATGGTACCTATGAGGATTCTATGCCTTGAATATTGGTAAAAGTATAATAATAGTACACAATGCTATAAAATATCTCTATTACTTGCTACTTTTAATTGTGCTGTGTATAAAAAGACATAATAAGCCCACAAATATTTTATTATTATTTAAAACTTAAAAATAAACCTCATTACTAATTTCTATAAGACAGCAGTACTTATGTTCCCTGAAATGTTTAATTTCTGTACATCTGCATCAACATTCTTCATGCTTTTGTTCATGATAGCCTTTCTGAATGTTGAGATATAATTTCAATGCAGTTTTAGTTGGTGATTCCCTAGTAGATAAATCTATTGAGTATTTCCTCATATATTTTCTTATCAATTTGTATTTCTTCAATTGAAAATTATCTGCTTAGTTCATGTGGGTACTTGATCTTTTGGCAGTTAGTTTTTTGAGTTTTTTTTTTAAATTGGATATTTATTATTTACATTTTAAATGTTATTCCCTTTCCTTGTTCCCCAGCCATAAGCCCATTATGCCATCCCCCATCCCCCTTCTTCTATGAGGGTGTTCCCCCTCCCCAACCACCACCCCTTCCCGGCTCTCTACCCTAACACTCCCCTACACTGGGGGTTCCAGCCTTGGCAGAACCAAGGGCTTCTTCTCCCATTGATTCCCAACAAGGACATCCTCTGCTACATATACAACTGGAGCCATGGGTCAGTCTGTGTATAGTCTTCAGGTAGTGGTTTAGTCCCTGGGAGCTCTGGTTCATTGGTATTGATATTCTTATGGGGTTGCAAGCTCCTTCAACTCCTTCAATCCTTTCCCTAACTCCTCCAATGGGGACTCCATTCTCAGCTCAGTGGTTGACTGGTAGCATTTGCCTCTGTATTTGTCATGCTTTGGCTGAGCCTCTCAGAGACAACTATATCAGGCTCCTGTCAGCATGTACTTCTTGGCATCATCAATATTGTCTAGGTGTGGTGTCTGCATATGGGATAGATCCCCAGGTGAGGCAGGCCCTGAATGGTCATACCTTCAGTCTGCTCCAAACTTTGTCTCCATATATCCTCCTATGAATATTTTATGCATTTGTTGTTTTGACTATTATGTGACTGGAAGAATTTCTTTTCTGGTTCAATCTATTTGGTGTTTTGTAGGTTCCTTATGTGGTTATGGGCATCACTTTCTTTAGATTAGAGAAGTTTTCTTCTATAATTTTGTTGAAGATATAAACTGGCCCTTTTGGGAGTCTTTGCTCTCTTCTATATCCATTATCCTTAGGTTTGATCTTCTCATTGTGTCCTGAATTTTCTGGATGTTTTAGGGTAGGATCTTTTTGTATTTTACATTATCTTTGATGTTTGTATCAATGTTTTCTGCAGTATCTTCTGCCCTGAGATTCTCACTTCTATTTCTTGTATTCTGTGATGATGCTTGCATATATGACTCCTGATCTCTTTCCTAGGTTTTCGATTCCTTTGTGATTTCTTTATTGTTTTTATTTCCATTTTTAAATCCTGGATGATTTTGTTCAACTCCTTTACCTGTTTGGTTGTGTTTCCTTGTAATTCTTTAAAAGAGTTACTTAAGCCCTTCTTACAGTCCTCTATCATCATCATGAGATGTGATTTTAAATCCAAATCTTGCTTTTCCGGTGTGTTTGGATATCCAATATTTGCTTTGATAGGAGTACGGCTCTGATGATGCCAAGTAATCTTGGTTTCTTTTGCTTAGGTTCCTGTGCTGGCCTCTGGCCATCAGGTTGTCTCTGACATTAGCTTGTCTTGCTGTCTCTTTGAGTGGCTTGACCCTCCTTTAAGTCTCTGTGTGAAAACTCTGGTAGACCTTATTTCTTACAGCCAGATCTGGGTACAGAGAGCTGTGGAACCAGTTTAGTTCTGGGTGCAGGCAGAATGGAAGGGTCCTGTCTCAAACTGCTCCTGGGTTTGTGTGTCCTGAGGCCTCCAGGCAGGATGCTCAGAGCAAGAGTTGGTCTTACCTCTGCTCTCAGGTTCATCAGCATGCAGGGTAACTGGCTTTCAGCTCTGGGTGCAGGCAGAAACTAGAAGGGTCCTCCCTCTGACTGTGCCTAGATTCCTGTGCCCCGAGGCCATGAGACAGGTTCCTTTTGGGCCAGGAATGTGAACAGAAGTAGTTGTCTCCCCAAGCTCTAGAGTCTAGTTCTCTTCCCCTCAGTATCTGGGTACAGAAAGCTGTGAGACCAGCTCCGGGTGCAGTAAGAAACTGAAAGGACCCTATCCCAGACTGCTCCTGGGTTTATGTGTCCTGAGGCCTCCAGGCGGGTCACTTGGAGCAGAAGGTCTTACCTCTGTTCTCAGGTGTGTCAGTGCTCCTAGTGACTAGCTTTCAGCTCTTGGCTCAGGAAGAAATGGGAAGTGTTCTAACCCTCACTGTTCCTAGATTCCTGTGCCCAGAGGGCACTAGGCATGTTCGTCTTGGGCCATGAATGTGAGCTGAAGTAGTTGTCTCCTCTGAGTTCTCAGGATTGTTACCACTTGTAAGAGTCTAGTTCTCTCCTCCAAGGATTTGGGTACAGAGTGTTTTTTTCATTTTTAATGTATTCTATTAGCATACGTCTTGTTACAGGAATGGATGGTATAGCTATGACCATTGTGTAAGTTGTTTCTTTGCTCCTTGCTTTAAACAATTACTGCATTGTACTTGGTGATCAGAAATTAGAGGGTTTTATTTTTTAGTTTAATTAACATTATTAAACCCATCTTATTTGAATAAAAGTCAATAAATTCCAAAAAAAAATACAAAAAATTGAATGAATAAAACAAGTCAATCCATAATGTGAATAAAAACATCAATAAAAAGACAAACATCTTAAAAATGAAAACATCTTGTAAATCAAAACCTCAATAAGTTAAAAGTAAAATTTAATAGAAAGTCTTACCAATAAATTACACAAAATATAATAAGAATATAGGATTTGAAAACACTAATGATAATAACATAAAATAACAAAAAAGTAAGAAATATAAACAAAACTTACATGACTCTGTTTCCTTCTTTTTTAAAATTTTATTGAATGTTTTTACAGTCCCTCCCTCTGACTGTTACACACATACCTCTACCAACCCCAATATCCAAAAGAAGTCCCAACATCTCCACTCCCACACCCTACTATACCACCCCACTCCCTGGATCCTCCAGTCTCTTGAGGGTTAGATGTACCTTGTTTGACTGAGTTTAGTCCCTGCAGGCCTCTGCCATATAGGTGGTGGGGGCCTCGTACATGATATTGGGTTGGTGACCCAGTGTCTGAGAAATCTTGGGGGTCCATGTTAGTTGACACTGCTTGTGCTCATACAAGGTCACCCTCCTCCTCAACTTCTTCCAGCTTTTCCCTAATTCAACCACAGGGATCAGCAGCTTCTGTCCATTGGTTGAATGTAAATATCTGCATCTGACTCTTTCAGCTCCTTGTTGGGTCTTTTGGAGGACAGTCATGATAGACCCTTTTTTGTGAGCAAACCATAAACAAAGTAATGGTATCAGGCCTTGGTGCCTCCCCTTTAGCTGGATCCCAACTTGGGCCTTCTGCTGGACCTTCTTTTAAGTGGGATCTTCTCCATTTTTGTCCCTGCAGTTCTTTCAGATAGAAACAGTTATGGGTCAGAGTTTTTGATTGTGGGATGGAAACCCCATTCCTCACTTGATATCCTGTCTTTCTATTGGAGGTTCTCTCTACAAGCACCCTTTCCCAGATATAGGGTATTTTACTTAAGATCCCTCCCTGTGAGTCCTGAGAGTTTCTCACATCCTGGGTCTCTGGTACATTCTGAAGGCTACTAAAGACCAAAATGAACTGTAGTGATCTCATTAGTTAAGACTCCTAGTTGCTCTTAGAGGGTCCTAAGTTTGTTTCCAATAAACCACACTGGACAGCCTAAATTACCTGTATACCCAGACGCAAGGGATTAAATGTCCTCATCTAGCATCTTAACATATCAACAGACAGACATTATAAATATATTATACTTTAAAAATGAATTTATGCTAGAAGATATGGCTTATGTTTATTGTAAATGGACAAAGAAATAGCATAGTTTTGAAAAAATACATAAAGGGTCGGGGATTTAGCTCAGTGGTAGAATCTAAAGCTCAAGGCCCTTTTAGTCCCCAGTTCCTAAAAAAACAAAAAAAAACAAAAAAAAAACAAAAGAAAAGATGAAAAATACATAGAATCAAATCTTTTAGCAAATCAGGGGCAGAAAATTTGCCTGCTTTTAGGAGAAATATGGTTACTTAGTACACTAAACATTTATAGCCCCTATAGTTGTATGACCAGGAAAGAACATTCCTATATCAACTATAAATATAACTAAAAAATATACTTGAAAACATTTTAATATCTTAAAGAAATAATATAAAATGGTAAACTCATAAGAATAACATCTTCTCCATCAGAACAATCAAATCCAGAAAGCCATGATGTGTATTTTATTCTTGAAAACAAACTGCTGAACAAAATTGCTATATTCAACAAAGTCACCCTTTCATATTCAAACTGGACATGAGGACCACTCAAACTAAGCATAAGTTGAAATAATTAATATTCTATGTTACAGAAGACATTTAGAGTCCTCTACACAGAGAAAGAAAGAAGATAGACAATAATGAGAACACAAGAAAGGAAAACAATGTCAACATCAATTTAAACAAATAAAATTATTATCAGAAATTCACATAGTTCTTTCCCTAACTCCTCCATTGGGGTCCCAGTGCTCAGTCCAATGGTTGGCTCTGAATATCAACATTTGTACTTGTCAGACTCTTGCAGAGCATCTCTCGAGACAGCTATATTAGGCTCCTGTCAGCAAGCACTTCTTGGCAGCCACTAGTCTGGGGTTGGTGTCTATATATGGGATGGATCCCAAGGTGACAACAGATGCTGGTGAAGACGTGGATAAAGAGGAACACTCCTCCATTGTTGGTGGAATTGCAAGCTGATACAACCACTCTGGAAATCAGTCTGGAGATTCCTCAGAGAATTGGATATAGTACTACCTGAGCCCAGCTATACCATTCCTGGGAATATACACAAAAGATGCTTCAACATATAACAAGGACACATGCTCCACTATGCTCATAACAGACTTATTTATAATAACCAGAATCTGGAAAAAATCCAGATGTGCCTCAACAGAGAAATGTATATAGAAAATGTACATTTACACAATGGAGTACTACTCAACTATTAAAAACAATGACTTCATGAAATTTGCACAATTGAAAGAACTAGAAAATATCATCCTGATTGAGGTAACCTAGTCACAAAAGAACATGTATGGCATAGACTCACTGTTAAATGGATATTAGGCAAAAAGCTCAGAATACCCATGATACAACTCACAGACCGTATGAAGCTCAAGAAGAGGGAGGATCAAAGTCTGGAGGTTTCAGTTCTCCTTTGAAGGGGGAACAAAATACTCACAGGAGGTAGAAGATGGAAAAGACTTGGCAGGAAGAGAAGAGACAGAGGGAAAAAATGGGGAGGAATCAGGTATGGAAGGAGACAGGGATGGTACACAGAGGGCCAGGAAACAGAACAGGTGTGTAGCAATGGGGAATACAGGACTGTGAGTAGCCACCAGAAAGTCCCAGATACCAGGAAAGCAAGAGATTCCCAGGACCCCAAGGGGATGAGATTAGCTGAAAGGCCCAATAAAGGGGAGAGAGAACATGTAGAGACCATATACATTGGTTAGGCATTGCCCCGAGTTGAGAGATTGAACCCAGAATTGCTTCTGTCTAAAGGAAGTACGGGCTCAAAGTGTGGTGCAGAGACTAAACAAGAGGTCATTCAAACCTTATTTTTTAATGATGGTTTTTAAATGCTTGAACATTTAAATATAGTGGGGAAGAAAGGATATGAGAGAAGTGGAACTGTTTCGAAATGGTTATTTGGAACAACTCCCATCTGTATTGTCTGGAAATCTGCAGTTCAGTTTACAGATTAGCAGTGGCAGCTAGATCCACTTGTGAACACTTCAGAGATACACCAGCAGTCAATTTTGGTGGAGCTGGGGTAGCAAACACAAATCAGCAGTGGTGCCACCAACTAGCAGATACAGCCAGGCCTCAGCCTTGGCAGGAGTCAGCAGGAGGACAAGGAGGAACTCCAAAAGATCTTAGCCTCGTCTCTCTCAGCAAAGCTAAGAAGACTAGGAACCAAGTCTTGCACAGTTAGCTCTATAAGCAAGCCTAGCTTAGCCATCTTCAATGTGTCTCAAATCCTATTTATTCTCTCCAGATATCACATGTCTTCTATCAGTCTTGCCTCAGCATGTGTCTTGTCTCAGCTGACATCACTGCCAATCAGCCTGAGTTTGTAGAAGCTTCAAGAATCTACATTTCTCTCTTTGGAAACTTGACAAAGTATCTCAACTATACAATGGAAAGCAGACCAATATATGTTTGTAGTTATCAAAGCATCCTTCCTCACATGTCCTTTCATGTGCTTCTTTTAACAGAACCTCCTTTCACCTGTGCCTGCTTCAGCTATAGGTTCATTCACAAGTCTGCATTAGCCTTTCACCTGTGTCCAATTCACTGAACAGTTCATTCAAGTGTTTACCCCAGCAAAACACCATCCAACTGACTTTCCAAAGAATCCTTAAGTTTCCACTTCAGTAAGTGCTTTACTGGATAAACCATCTACCCATAATATATGCTTTTCACGTGAAAAAAGTGGATCAAAAATAAATATTCTTACTTTATTTAACAACTTAAAGCGCGTTTTTTGCTATTATATATGTCTACTGTGGTTGTTTTAATAGATTATTTTAGTCAAAAATATACTGTTTCTGTGATAGTTTGAATAAGAATGTCTTAAATTGGACCACATACATTTGATTACTTAGTCATCATTGAGTGGAAATTATAAAAAGGATTAGAAGATTTCATATGTGTGACCTCGTTGGAGTAAGTATGACTTTGTTGAAGGAAGTGTGTCACTGAGGAGGATATGGGATTTCTAAAACCACACCATGTCCAGGATCTCAATCTCTGCCTGCAGATTAGATGTAGAGCCCTCAAATAATATTCCAGGATTCTCCTACATGAAATCATGTTCTCAAACATAATGATGATAATGTACTAAACCATGGAAAGTGTAAGCATCTGTCTCTCATGTGTGTGGTACGTGCACGTGTGTGGTATATGCATTTGTGTTGGTGAGTGTGAACGTGTATGTATATGCATGTGGAGTTCAGAGGTACAGGGTTCTCTTTAGGTTTTTTTCCAACTTAATTTTTTAGAATCAATCTCTTGTTCATCCTGTGCTTATTGATTGTCTGGACTCACTGGATTCCCTGCATTCTTCTGTCTATGACTACTGATCTCTGAGATTATAGGTTTGCAGGCCAAATCTGGTTTTATGTGGCTGCTGAAGATCTAGACTTGTTTCTAAGACTCTTAGGTTTACTTGGCCACCATTCTACCAATAGAGCACTCTCCAGCTTGCTTTCTGATATTTAAATCTTGAAAGTATTTTGAGATAATTATTTTTTCATCTATTTGAATCTAGTAAAGGATACATGTAGATTTAAAGTTTCTAAAATTCTTCTGACATCTTAGAATAAATTTAAAATTTGTTAAAATACAATTTTATTTTCAATTGATTGATAACTTACTTTGAGGCCATTTGGTTTAAGGTCTTTGCATCTATTTAAGTTAAGCTTGCTATCAGATAATACTAGACACATTGTGAACTTGCAATATTCTTACTCTTGATTAACAGAAATGTTTAATTTTGAGCTTATTTGGTTTTTAAGGGATTATTCCTTGAAGTACATCTGAACATAGAATTTTAAACTAATGAACTAGGTTCAATTACAGTAGCACTATAAATTAAGTTGTTAAGATGCTATCATTTTTTGAAAGCTATAATTTTTTCCAGGAACTTTAATTACAGTTCCACAGTTTTTAAGCTTTAGGAAATAATATTAATTTAAGTATTAAAATATGAAATAATTTAAATAAATAATATTATTTTAAATAATATACTTTGGGTACCATTTTCTTACAATAACATTAAGAAGCAAAATTTTAAAGATTTACTGGCCTAGTACATATTTGAAGGATTTTGTAAATTTATTTTGTGTTTATGAACTTTAGAAATGCATTACTGTCATTAGTTTAATAGATATATCTGAATCGTGTATGTTAATTTTCTTTGGTCGCAAATACTGTAATTTATTTCTGCCCTTTCAGTGTTCCATATTAATGCACACATCTTGAACTTGACTTTTTGTAGTTTTAAAAATTGGAAGTTTGCTTAGAGTTGTCGCACATTCATCGATAGTCACCTCCAAGTCTGTGGACACTTACATCATCAGGGTATATGTGTTATATTTCACATGATCTGTCGTCCTGTTACATTAGTTTAGACTTATAAGTATAAGGAGTAACATTACAGTCCTTTATAGAACTAAGCTTAGAATTCATACACCATCATCTTTTCTGTCAAGAAACTAGAAAGACAAGACCACTTCAAGGGAAGTTGAAAACTATTTATTCTGTCTGTATGGGAAGAATTGCTAACTCTTACAGGAAAACAATGGGAGATAGTCATTTCTGCAACAATCTATCAATAATCCATACACTATTTTTCACTGATTTTTATTTTATTGTATTTTGTCATTTTTGTTGTTAATATTTCTTTCACCTACTACTTCCTCTGTTCTTAGTAATTTTTATTCTTATAAATTTTGCTAAAGCCAAATTAACCTCACTGTTTCTTGTTTTCTCTTTCATGAAATTTTTATGTTTTTTTCTGATATTAGCTATCACTTATTAGCTCATTTGCATTTTGGTTCCTAATTCAGAACGGGGAATCATCATTAATGAAAGATATTAGTATTTTATTGTTTATTTATATAAAGTAATTTTATATCCAGTATAAATTTTATATCTCCAATCTTTGAAATTTCAGAAATATATCTTGTTTTTTTCCCAGAATGCTGTCAATTTTCTGTGCTTTCTTAGTGCTGCAAAACTTTGTAGAGTCTATTTTTGTTGGTGCAGTTTTCTATGTATTTCATCAGCTGATATTTTGTCACTATTAATTTGCAAACTTTTATCACCATACTGAATTTTTATATTTCAAATTTCATAATGATACGTGTGTGTGTGTGTGTGTGTGTGTGTGTAGCTGCTTATGATTGTACAATAAAAGATCAATAGTTTTCTAATCTGGGTTAGATAAGTGACTTCTGTTTCTATTTCATCAAACATAAAATTCTCATAACTTGAAACATTTCACAAATTCTGTGAAGCACAGATATTCTAAATCTCTTTGGACACTCCTTTCAAGGGATTCAGTGAGTCTACTAATGAAATGATTACATATTGCTTCATTATGAGTGTGAATTGGTTTTTCATACATTAGTATTCCCACTATAGTCTTTTGAATCATATTCATATTTAATTCGTGTTCAGAAGTAGCTACCTAAGACACATGTTTTAGTATGAACAAAATATATCAATGATTCAATATTAAAATGCATTTTCTCTCAGACCGGGTGCACATAGAGTAACTAAACTTGAAAATTTCTGTGGAATACGATTCTAGCATCTCAGTTCAGATGCTAGGAATAACTCTACTATGACTCAGCCACAATTCTGTATAGCCTGTTGAGAAGTTGCATGCAATGCTACGTATCTACTAAATATCAGTATCAGAATACTTAGTTGTAAAAGCATAAACAAACAAAGTACATTTGTTGCAGTGAGGGGGTTTGTAGCTATCAATGCAAAGAAAATCCAGTTAATTACTCATAACAAGAGAAAGTCTGTGCTGTCATAATCTCATACCTGGGTGTCAGTTTCAGGGTTTTTTGTCATCATTTTCTCTCTTTGTATTCAGTCTGACAGAAGAATGTGATTGAATGAATTGATGGGAGAATCTTCTTCGGAACATCTATTTGAGTAGAAGCACATGCATGAAAGTGAAATCAGATCCCATATGTAAATAAGAAAATGACAGTTATCAGTGAGTTGCTGCGTGTTTATTGCATGTGAATTTGTGTTGCGTAAGATTTTATTAAAAAGCTATTTTAGGTTGTTTGGAAGGTGGGAGCCTACAGTGAAAGAATGCTCTCATCAATATTATCTTAGAAGACATTGTGAGCAGAAAAAGAGTGACCACAATGTCAAAATGTTTTGCAAATTCAAATATTTCCAAGATTATTCATAAATTCAGCCAATTTATAGCTAATTTTAAATTTGGAATGCAAAGCAATTATGTTTTTATTCCACATGCTCAGCAGTTTTATAATAAATGATAAAAACATTGTTCTCTCATTTTTCATGTGTCATGATCACATTTCTTCAACAGAGCCTATGTCTAATATCTTTACTTTTCCACTATTACAGAAGTCACAGATCATCATCAAGGTTTCAGAAAGTGTTTAAATGAAAAGGCAATTTCTAATCATTGTAAAAGCAGGATCATTTTTGTTACCTTTTTTATGAGCCAGGTATGACCAATGCTGTGATTTATCAAGAAAGGTGGGTGTTCAGGGGGTAGGAGCAGCGATTTTTAATTTATTACACTCTGGAGAAATGATAGCAAGGAATATGATGTACTTCTGAGAATATTTAAGTTAACATGTAGATTATCATTTTAATTTAGGAAACATGCAAGGCAGGTGATCTAAACACTGTAATTCCCAGGTTTGGGAGTAGAAGATTGCCACAAATGTGAATATATCTTGCCAAACATACATATTACTACGTAGTGAGTTTTATATTGACAAACACTACATAGCAATATCCTGCCTCAATCAAGACAAAAAAAAGTATTTAAGCAGGTAAAATAATATAGGCCTTCAATTTGGGAACACAAGAGGTGCAGACAGGTGGATCTCTCACCTGTGAGATGATGTCACAGTTGAGGCAGGTACAAGATAGAATGAGGCCTGTCATTGGACAAGAAGGAAGGATGGGCAGGAGAAAAGTTTGAGGGAAGAGGAGGAGAGTGGAACAGAACAGAAGAAGAGACAGGAGGAGACTGGGAGAGTAGCTGCAGAAAGAACATGGAAGCTGACCTTAAGACTACATGCTGTACATTTAAAGGTTGTTATAAGTGTTCTTAAGAGATGGATGTGTACAGGGCTTTGTATGCTTAGGTAGGAAACTATATCTTATCAATTGGATCCGAGATTATAGTGTTGTGTGTACTTTCTTGTAGCAAATTAAGTTTAAGAGAGTATGTTGCGGCTGGGACACTAAGCCGCCATGGAGTTGGGATGTTTCTGGCATGGACACCTACCCTGGGAACTGGATGGGTAGAGAGATTGTTGCCAGGCTCAGAAAGAGGCCTTCGGCAGTGTGATTTGGGATGAAGCAGAGCAAGTGAGATGCTTTGCTGAATCACATTAAGAGATATCTATCAGATATCTTGGGGCACTGCAATGCCGGACCTAGCGGGGTAAAAGACAACAGAGTTTGTATACTACCTGATCTACATAGTAAGTTTCAGCCTTCCAAGACTACATGGTGATATTCTTTGTCAAAAGTAAACAAACCATAGATTTATATGAATGCCGGAATATTATGGTTGTAGGAGTAATAATAAATTATAAGAAATACCTTTAGAAAAATCATGTGGGGAAGAGAGTGGACCACCCAGGAGAGCAGACCTCCCGAGGCCACAGGACAGAGGGAAAAGAGATAGAAGAGAGATTCTCAGGGGCAGAACATACCATAGAAAACATTGACACAACTGTCAAAGATAATGTAAAATTCAAAATGCTCCTAGCCCAAAACATACAGGAAATTCATGACACAATGAGAAGATGCGAATGCCAGCAGCAAACCACTGAACTGAGAACAGGACCCCTGTTGAAGGAATCAGAGAAAGAACTGGAAGAGCTTGAAGGGGCTCAAGACCCCATATGAACAACAATGCCAAGCAACCAGAGCTTCCAGGGACTAAGCCACTACCTATAGACTATACATGGACTGACTCTGGACTCTGACCTCATAGGTAGCATTGAATATCCTAGTAAGATCATCAGTGTAAGGGGAAGCCCTGGGTCCTGCTAAGACTGAAGGTGATTGTTGGGGGGAGGGCGGCAATGGGGGAGGATGGGGAGGGGAACACCCATAAAGAAGGGGGGGGGAGGGGCTAGGGGGATGTTGGCCCGTAAACTGGGAAAGGGAATAACACTCGAAATGTAAATAAGAAATACTCAAGTTAAAAAAATAAATAAAAATGGTAATTTACACAGGGGGAAAAAAAAGAAAAGGAAGGGGAAGACAAAGGAGAGGAATGATTCTGATCCAGGTGATCTAGATCAATTTTTATCTTGTCTAGGTGAGCGGTTTCTATCTTTATTAATTGGCAGTGAACTTGTTCTGTGGATGTATTATAGACTGAGAATTTAACATATAAATTTAATTGTTAAACTACAAAAAAAGAATTTAATGAAAATGAAGATACAAAATTCACAAACTTATGGGACATAATGAAAGCAGTACTAAGAGGAAAACTCATAGCTCTGAGTGCCTGCAAAAATAAACAGGAGAGAGCATATGTCAGCAGCCTGACAGTACACCTTAAAGTTCTAGAACAAAAAGAAATAAATAAACCCAACAAGAGTAGAGGGCAGGAAATAATCAAACTCAGAGCTGAAACCAACTAAGTAAAAATGAAAAGTACTATACAAAGAATCAACAAAAGCAGGAGCTGGTTCTTTGAGAAAATCAACAAGATAGATAAACCTTTAGCCAGACTAACCAGAGGTCACAGAGAGTGTATTCAAATTAAGAAAATCAGAAATAAAAAGGGAGATATAACAACAGAATCTGAAGAAATTCAAAAAATCAGATCCTACTACAAAAGCATATATTCAACAAAATTTGGAGGAAATGGACAAATGTCTAGACAGATACAGGTAACAAAATTAAATCAGGAACAGATAAACCATTTAAACAACCCCATAACTCCTAATGAAATAGAAGCAGTTATTAAAAGTTTCCCAACCAAAAGGAGCCCATGTTCAAATGGGTTCAGTGCAGAATTCTATCAGACCTTCATAGAAGACCTCATACCAATACTATCCAAACTATTCCACAAAATTGAAACAGATGGCGCGCTACCCAATTCCTTCTATGAAGCCACAATTACTATTATTCCTAAACCACATGAAGGCCAAATGAAAAGAACTTCAGACCAAATTCCCTTATGAATATTGACCCAAAAATACTCAATAAAATTCTTGCAAACCAAACTGAAGAACATATCAAAACTATCATCCATCATGATCAAGTAGGCTTCATCCCATGTGTGCAGGGATGCTTTAATGTATGAAAATCCATCAATGTAATCCACTATGTAAACAAACTCAAAGATAAGAACCATATGGTCATTTCATTAGATGCTGAGAAAGCATTTGACAACATTTAACACCACTTCATGATAAAAGTCCTGGAAAGATCAGTAATTCAAGGTCCATATCTAAACACAGTAAATGCAATATACAGCAAAGCAGTAGCTAACATCAAACTAAATGGAGAGAAACTTCAAGCAATCCCACTAAAATAGGGGACTAGACAAGGCTGCCCAGTCTCCCTCTACTTATCCAATATAGTACTCGAAGTCCTAGCCAGAGCAATCAGACAGTGAAAGGAGGTCATAAGGTTAGAAATTGAAAGGGAAGAAATCAAAATATCACTATTTGCAGATGATATGACAGTGTACTTAAATGACCACAAAAGTTCCACCAGAGAACTACTTAACCTCATAAACAACTTCAGCAAAGTGTCAGGGTATAAAATTAACTCAAACAAATCAGTAGCCTTCCTCTACTCAAAGCATAAACAGACTGAGAAAGAAATTAAGGAAATGACACCCTTCACAATAGTCCCAAATAACATAAAATATCTTGGTGTGACTTTAGCCAAGTCAGTGAAAAATCTGTATGTCAAGAACTTCAAATCTCTGAAGAAAGACATTGAGGAAGAGCTCAGAAGGTGGAAAGATCTTCCATGCTCATGGATTAGCAGGATTATTATAGTAAAGGTGACCATTTTGCCAAAAGCAATCTACAGATTCAATGTAATCCCCATCAAAATTCCTACTCAATTCTTTATAGAGATAGGAAGAGCAATTTTCGAATTCATTTGGAGTAACAAAAAACCAAGGATAGCAAAAACTATACTCAACAATAAAAGAACTTCTGGGGGAATCACCATCCATGACTTCAAGTAGTATTAAATAGCAATAGTCATAAAAACTGTATGATACTGTTTCAGAGACAGGAAGGTAGATCAGTGAAGCAGAACTGAAGACCCAGAAATGAACCCACACACCTATGGTCACTTGATCTTTGACAAAGGACTAAAACCATCCAATGGAAGAAAGATAGCATTTTCAACAAATGATGCTGGTTCAACTTAAGGTCAGCATGTAGAAGAATTCAAATTGATCCATTCTTATCATCATGTACAAAGCTTTAGTCCAAGTGGATCAAGGACCTCCACATCAAACCAGATACACTCAAGCTAATAGAAGAAAAAGTGGGAAAGAGTCTCGAACTCATGGGCACTGGGGAAAATTTCCTGAACAAAACACCAATGGCTTATGCTCTAAGACCAAGAATCGACAAATGGGACCTCATAAATCTGCAAAGCTTTTGTAAAGCAAAAAACACTGTCATTAGGACAAAACGGCAAACAACAGATTGGGAAAAGTTGTTTACCAATCCTACATCTGATAGAGGGCTTAATATCCAAAATATACAAAGAACTCAAGAAGTTAGACTGCAGGGAGACAAATAACCCTATTAAAAAATGGGGTACAGAGCTAAACAAGACATTCTCAGCTGAGAATTATTGAATGGCTGAAAGCACCTAAAGAATGTTCAACATTCCTAGTCATCAGGGAAATGCAAATCAAAACAACCCCGGTATTCCACCTCATACCAGTCAGAATGGCTAAGATAAAAAACTCAGACAACAGCAGATGTTGGTGAGCATAGAGAGAAAGAGCAACACTCCTCCATTGTTGATCGGATTGCAAAGTGGTATGACCACTCTGGAAATCAGTCTGGAGGTTCCTCAGAAAACTGGACATTTCACAACCTGAGGACCCAGCTATACCTCCCTTGGTGCCAAAGGATGCTCCTACATACAACAAAGACACACGCTCCACTATGTTCATAGCAGCATTATTTATAATAGCCAGAAACTGGAAAGAACTCAGATGCTCTTCAATAGAGGAATGGTATATCTGCACAATGGAGTACTACTCAGCTGTCAAAAACAATGACTTCATGAAATTCATAGGCAAATGGAATGAACTATAAAATATCATCCTCAGTGACATTACTCAATCACAGAAAAACACACATGGTATGCACTCATTTTTAAGTGGATATTAACCAAAAAGCTCAAATTACCCAAGATGCAATCTACAGACCGCAGGAAGCTCAAGAAAAAGGATGGCCAAAATGCAGATGCTCCCACTCCTTTTTAAAAGGGAGGAAAATATTCCTAGGAGGTGATGTGGAAACAAAGTTTAGAGCAGTGACTCAAGGAATGGCCATTCAGAGCCTGCCCCATATGTGGCCCATATATATACAGCCACCAAAAACTAGATAAGATTGATGAAGCTAAACAATTCATGTGGAAAGGGAGTAGATATAGATCTCTCCTGAGAGACACATCCAGAGCATGTTCAGTACTGAGGTCAATCCTAGCAGCAAACCACCAAACTGAGAATAGGATCCCTTTCGGGGCAACTAGAGGAAGTATTGAAAGAGTTGAAGGAGATTGCAACCCCATAAAAGCAACAATGCCAACCAACCAGAGCTTCAAGGGACTAAACCACTACCAAAAGACTATACATGGATTGACCCAGGGCTCCAACTGCATATGTAGCGGAGAATAGCCTTGTTGGTGCACCAGTGGAAGCCAAAACCCTTGGTCTTGCCAAGGTTGGACCCCATCGCAGGGGAATATGGGGGAGGTCAATAAGCAGGATGTATAGGGGGAATACCTGTATGGCGGAGTGGGAGGGGGAGAAGAGGGAATGGGGGCTTATGGACAGGACACTAGGAAGTGGAATAACCTTTGAAATATAAGTAACGAAATATATAATAAAAAATTAAAAAATAAGAAATACCTTTAAAAATTTCGTATTCATTATTATATATACATTACCGAATTAATAAGTTATTACATGATGAAATGATAATATAAATTATGTGAGATGGTGTGAGCTCAATTCAGTAAGAAACAAATCTAGGCAATAGATAATGTAGTTGACATTAAAGTTGTAATTTGGAACACATGGAGAGGAAGAGAGCGACACATGCAAGAGAGAAATGCTATAAGCAAAATGCAATGAAGAAAAGAAGTAAAGGTTCGTGATGAATTTATCAGAATTGTTTGGAAAAATGTGAGTGAAGAGAATTCATGCTCTCTTCCATGCTGTTATCGTTTTATGAACTCAAGACTGGAAGAAAATGGTGGGGGAGTAAAGGCTAAATTTCACTAATCTCTATCTAGAGCTGGAGATATTACGTAGGGATTAAGAACACTGATGCTTTTGCAGAAGACAGGGATTCAGATCCCAGAACCCACACAGAAATTCAGGATTGTTTGTTAACTCCAGTTCCAGTGGACCAAATGCCCTCTTCTGTTCTGCTTAGGTATCAAGCACATGTGGGGTGCACAAACATATATGCAGTCAGAATATACGCACACAAATAAAACTAAAGTAAACTAATCTGAATAATAATGAAAACTGTTTCATTCCTTTGTAATATACTAGTATTTAAATGCCACCATAGTGTGAGTCTTTATTGTGATTCTGTGTATTTCTTTTTACAAATATAATCCAAACAACAAATAAAGCACAATGAAACACAAGACAACGGTGGTTTGTATTCACTGATTCACTGATTATGATAAATTATAATATCATTACTTTAAAAACACTATAATTATAACCTAATTCAAAACTATTAAATGTGTTCTCAAGATAACACACTTTACAATGGTATTTTATCTTAGAAAGAGAGAATTTTTAACTGTTATTCCTGGAAAACTCTAAAACTCTGAAAAAATTTTGTAAAATGAAGTAAAATATTCATATAAATTGGTGACATGTGTACCTCATAGTAAAAGTATAAGCATGGGAAAATAGTCCCCTATTAGCGCTTTAGAATTTACGTATGTTCTTGCAAATATCCATAAATTGTCCTCTATATTTTGATTGATGAAATGCTATTGGTGATGTTTTTGAAGGACTTATTTAAACCTTAATTAAGGATTTGAGTAGATTTAATTGGTGAACCAGAGTAAGTTAGGTAGTACTTGTAAAGGAGCATCTATGTCAACTCAAATCAAAATATACCAAATTTTAGGGATGATTTTAACTTTCCACATGTAATGTTTATACATGATCAAAATGTAGTGCTATTGCAGTGTAATCCTCAATCCCCTCACTCCTGACTCTATTTCAATTCTCTTCTTTATCTCTAGTTATCTAGTTTCATCCACTATCTGTCTGTAATCTACATTTTATTTTTTAACATCTCCACACTCAAGTTCAGAATAGGACTTTTAATTGTATGCTCACCATATATAAAAATTACCTGGTTAAGTGTGAGGTTGTGAATTGATCTCCAAATATTCTGAACAAATTGAATAATTGTTTTGAATTTTACTTCTTCATTATTTTCTTTTGACTTATTGAAAAAAAATTCTCTTTCCCTTTCTGCCTCTAAATGCTCCCTTATAACTCTACCTGCTTCCCTTCCTGTTAATAACCTCTTTTTCATTAATTATATACAGATATGTATATACAATAGTTCATGTCTCTAGAAAAGGCCACTGCTTTTGCTCCCAACTTTCTTCAATTGCCTATAAACCTACTTAATCAGGGTGAAAGATAATTTTGATGTGTTCTTGGATTTGGTTTGCAAGAATTTTATTGAGTATTTTTTTCATTGATTTTCATAAAGGAAAATGGTCTGAAATTCTATTTGTTGGTTCTTTGTGTGGTTTAGGAATCAGCGTAACTGTGGCTTCATTGAACACACTTTGTAGAATAGTTTGAGAAATATTGGTATTAGGTCTTTATTGGTATTAGGTCTAAGAGCATGCTGCACTAAAAACATCTGGCTGTGGAATTTTTTTGTTTGGGAGACTTATAAAGACTACTTCTATATCTGTAGGGGCTAAGGAACTGTTCAGATGATTTATCCTGATGATTCTTTAATGGTTACCTGTCTTAGTGTCAGTCTA
The DNA here is from genome assembly GCF_011064425.1 of Rattus rattus. Classification (NCBI taxonomy): domain Eukaryota; kingdom Metazoa; phylum Chordata; class Mammalia; order Rodentia; family Muridae; genus Rattus; species Rattus rattus. The sequence goes on from NC_046154.1 coordinate 114,344,628, forward strand.
GTCTATCTATTTTTTTAAAAATCACCCTGTTTTTTTTTTTTTTTTTTTTTTGTTCTTTTTTGGAGTTCTGGGGACAACCTCTTGGGTGTATTTGTTAGTGTTGTTCTAGAGGCCTTAAGCTGCCATTGTATAACTCTCTTCTGTTTCCAGGATAGGAAAGGTGTGCATTTATTTTTGTTAAATTCTAGGAAGTCTTTTATTTTTACCACTGAGCTAAAAAGTCTCAGCCCCTAGAAAATCACCCATTTCATTGAGATTTTTCCGTTTTTGTTGAGTATAGACTTTTCTAGTAGGATCTGATGATTCTTTGAATTTCCCCAGTTTCTGTTGTTATCTCTCCTCTTTCATTTCTGATATTGGTATTTTGGATAGTGTCTTAGTGGCCTCTGGTTAGTTTGACTAGGGTCTATCTATTTTTTTTTAAAGAACCAGCTCCTGTTTTTTTTATTTTTCTGTATAATTGACTTGATGCTACTATGTTGATTACAGTTCTGAATTGATTGTTTCCTGCCATGCACTCCTCTTGGGTGTATTTGTTAGTGTTGTTCTAGAGCTTTCAGATATACCATTAAGCTGCCATTGTATAACTCTCTTCTGTTTCTTCAGGATAGCATTCATCTCTATGAATTTTCCTTTGGTAAGGTGTGCATTTATTTTTGTTAAATTCTAGGAAGTCTTTTATTTTTTACTTCTTTCCTGACCATTCATTGAGTAAAGAGTTGCTCAGCTTCTGTGAGTATGTGGGTTTTCTGTTTTTTCTGTTGTTATTGAAGCCCAGCCTTAGTCTATGCTGATCTGATAGGATGCATGGGATTATGTAAATCATCTTGTATCTTGTATTAATAGTGGCTTGTTTTGTTACTGATTATATGATCAATTATAGAAAAGGTACTATGAGGTGCTGAGAAGAGGTATATTATTCTATTTTAGGGTGAAATGTTATGTAGATATCTATTAAATCCTTTTGTTTCATAACTTCTGTTAGTAACTACACCCAATAATACACAAGAAATGAATATTCTCACACTAGCAAAACTCAAAGAAGAGAAACACACACACACACACACACACACACACACACACACACACACACACACACCAACATCAAAACAACAGGAATTAACAAATGTTGGTCATCAATGTCTCTCAATATCAATAGAATCAATTCACTAATAAGAAGGCACAGGTTAGCAGAGTGGACGTGTAAAAGCAATCAATCCTTATGCTGCATACAAGAAATAACTTTAAGAAGTGCTGCAGGTGCTCTCTGAGACTAAAGAGCTGGAAAAGGATTTTCCAGGCAAACAGACTGAAGGAAAAAAGCTGGAGTAGCCGCTCTAATATATAATTAAATAGACTTTCAAACAAATATAATCAAAAGAGATGAGGAAGGCCACTTGATACTCATCAATGGAAAAATCCACCGAGATGATATATCAATTATGAACCTCTATGCTAGAAATTCATGGGCACCCACATTCCTAAAAGAAACATTTCTAAAGCTTAAATCACACATCAATACACACACATTAATAATGGGAGACTTCAACAGCCCATTCATACCAGTCAACTGACCATTGAAGCAGAAACAAACAAAAAAAAGAAACTAACAGACATTATGAATCAAATGAAACTATCATATCTATAGAACATTTTACGCAAACACTAAAAATATAAATTTTCTTAGCACCATATGAAACTTTCTCCAAAACTGCGAGAAATATACTCATTCAGAAAGCAAACCTCAAAAGAACAAGAATATAGAAATAACCTGGTGCATCTTAAAGCTGGACTTGAACAACAACAGAAATCTTTTAAAAACTTCATGGAAACTGAACAGCTATCTACTCAGTGACCACTGGGTCAAAGAAGAAATAGAGGAATAAATTAAGGAACTTGTAAAATTCAATGAAAATGAAAGTACAAGATACTAAAACTTATGAGATACAATGAACCCATTGCTAAGAAGAAAGTTCATAACAGTAAGTGCTTTCATAAAGAAATTCAAGAGATCTAATGTTAGTAAATTAATAGCACACCTGAAAGCTCTAGAACAAAAAGAAACTCACATTTCCAAGAGGAATAACTGGCAGGAAACAATAAAATGTGGGGCTGAAATCAACAAATTACAAATAGAACAATTCAAAGACTCAACAAATTAAGAGATGGTTGTTTGAGAAAATCCACAAGATAGAACATCTAACTAAATGCAGAAAAACACTAAAAGAACAAAATCAGAAATGAAAAAGGGGAATAACAAGACACTGACATACATACATTTTATATATATAAATATATATTTATATATCTCCATAAAATTAGAAGATATAAATGAAATTGATGATTTTTTGGATAGATTCCAATTACCAAAGCGAAATAAAGGTAAAGTAAACACTCTAAACCCCTAAGTAGTCATTAAAATTACCCAATCCCAAAAAGGGAAAGAAAAGAAAAGCCCAGAGGCATAGGGTTTTGTCAGAGAATTCCACCAGACTTTCAAAGAAGAGCTAATACTAATACTTCTCAAATGATGCCACAAAATAGAAAGAGAAGGAACATTGCTAAACTCATTCTATGATGCCACAGGCACTCTTATACATAGATCAAACAAAGACTTCTCAAAAAAGAGAATTTTAGACCAATTTTCTCTATGAATCTTGATGCAAAAATAGTCCATAAAATGCTCACAAACAGAATACAAGAACACATCAAAGACATCATCCATCATGTTCAAGTAGCTATCAAAAACAGATGAATTTTAGGCAAATGGTTGAACTGGAAAAGAATTCTAACCCAACCAGACTTTCTTGAAAAGAAGAGCTACGGAAATTTCCTTCTTTAAACTATGACAAGAGAAACAGAAGGCACATTGCCCCAATGTTATACATTAGAGCCACCTATGACAAGATATAGTCACCCTGATGAGAGACACACAGAATTGCAGCAGCAAACCCTACAATAACTCGTCAATTAATGAGAACTTCAGACCAATTTATCTTATGAAAATTGATGCAAAAATATTCAATAAAATACTTGCAGACAGAATCCAGGAACCTGTCAAAAATATCAACCAACAAGATCAAGTAGGCTTCGTCCCAGTGAAGCAGGGATGGGTCAAAACACAAAAATCCATCAACATAAGCAGCCCCCATAATATCTACCAGAGAAATTTTAAAACTGATAAACCCCTTCAGCAAAGTGGCTGGATACAAAATTAATTAAAGAAAACAATGGTCCTCTTTATACAACTGATAAACTGTTGGAGAAAGAAATTAGGGAAACAACACCTTTTACAGTAGCCATGAAAAATATAAAATACCTTGTTGCAACTCTAACCAAGCAAGTGAAAGACCTGTATGACAAGTACTTCAAGTCACTGGAGAAAGAAATTGAAGAAGATATCAGAAGATGGAAATGTCTCCCATGCTCATGGATAGGTAGGATTAACATAGTGAAAATGGCCATTTTACTACTCTTACTAGAGGTAATCTACAGATTCAATGCAATCCCAATTAAAATTCTAACATAAATTTTTTATAGACCTTATCTTATCTTCATATGGAAAACCAAAATAAATCAGCAGCAACAACAACAACAACAATAAAAAAGAAACCAAACAAGAAAATAAACAAGCAGGAAAGCTGCAACAATTATAAACAGTAAAAGAAACTTGGAAGGAATCACTAACTCTGAATTCAAACTGTACTACCGAGCAGCAAATGACACACACATACACACACACACACACACACACACACACACACACACACACACACACACACACACACACACACACATTGAATGATATATTGGTACAGAAACAGACGCATTGATCAATAGAATCATAACAAAAACCTAGAAATAAACCCACAAACCCATGGACTCTTGATTTTTTCTTAAAGAACCCAAAAACATACTATGGGGGGGGGAAGCATCTTCAACAAATCACACTAGTTTAACTGGATGTATACATGTAGAAGAATGAAAAGAGATCCATAGTTATCACCCTGCACAAAACTCAAATCTGATTGGCACAAGAACCTCAACATAAAATTGGGTAGACTAAAACTCATAGAAGCAAAAGTGTAAAATACCCTTGAATGTATTGGTGCAGGAGAGAAATTTCTGAACAGAATAACAAAGGCTCAGGCTCTAAGATCAACAATTGTTAAATGGGACCTCATAAAACATGCAAACATATAAGGTAAAGGACACTGTCAATTGGACAAATTGGCATCCTACAGATTGGGAAAAGATCTTCACCATCTCTCCATCCAACAAAGGGCTAATATCCAAAATTTACAAAGAACTCAAGAAGTCATACATCAGCAACCCAAATAACCCAGTTTAAAAATGTGGTACAGATCTAAACAGAATTCTCAACAGAGGAATCTGGAAAGGACAAGACATGCTTAAAGAAATGTTCAAAGTCCTTAGTTATCAGGAAAATGCAAATCAGAACAACTCTGACATTCCACCTTACAGCCAATAGAATGACTAAGATCAAAAAAATTCAAGAAATAGCAAATGCTGGCAAGGATGCAAAGGTGAATATTGCTTTATTGTTGATAAGAGTGTAAACTTTTACAACCACTATGGAAATAAATCTGGCAATTTCTCAGATAATTGGGAATAATTTTACCTCAAGACCCATCTATACCACTCCTGTGCATATACTCAAAATTTGTTCCAGTATGCCCTATGTTCATAGCAGCTTTATTCATAATATCCAGAAACTAAAATTAGATGTTCCCCAATGAAAGAACAGAAAGAGAAAATGTAGTTCCTTTACACAATGGAATACTTCTCATCTATTAAAAGCAAGACCAGGATGATGAAATTTGCAAGCAGATGAATGCAATTAAGAAATATCATCCTGATTAAGGCAATACAGTCCCAAAAGTATATGCATGGTATGTACTCACTTTTGTTTTGCTATTAGCCATAAAATACCCATGCTACAATCCACAGAACCAAAGAAGCTAAATAACAAGGAGGGGCCAAGGGTTGATGCTTGCATTTCATTCAGAAAAGGATACTGGGGGAAGAAGGGATGGGGAGGGGAATGGGCAGGGATCAAATGTGGGGGAAACTGGAGAGGAAGAACTTGGTGAGTGAATGGAAATCTGTGGCTGGCTGGAGAGTGTCATGCATTGTTGACATTTTTTGCAGTGTGCTAGAGACCTGGGATCAGAGATGCTCCAGGGAATCTATGAGGATAAGTCTAGCAGAAACTCCTACAGTGGGGGATATGGAACCTGGAGTGGTCATGTATTGTAGTCAAATATGTATCCAAATAGAAGGATAAAGATACCAACCCATCCACACAACCATAGACCCAAGTTCAGAAAGATGGAGCAGAGATTGAAGGAATGGCCAACTAGTAACTGGACCAATTTGAGACTCATCCCATGAGCAAGCACCATTCCCTCACACTACCAAAGATACTATTATGATTGCAGACAAGAGCTGTCTTTTGAGAAGCTCCACCTAACAGCTGACTGAAATAGATGCAGAGGCTCACACAAATACTAGAAAGAGCTCAAACATTCTTATAGAAGAGTTAGGGGAAGAATTAGGGAACATGGAGGGGGTCAGAACTCCACAGAAAGACCTAGAAAGTCAACTAACGTGGACCATTTGTGGTTCCCAGAGAGTAGATGACCAATCAAAGAGCATTCATTAACTGGACCTACACCACACCCCCACTGTGAATATTGAAATAAACTGAGGATAACAATATTCAAGTTGTACATGATTTTTATATTGTCAGAGTATAGCAGTGAAGGGAATGGATTCTTTAAAAATTATGATGCATTCCACAAACTTTAAGATTCATGTTAATGGGAACATTCAGCTCAAATATCCTCTGTGATCATGATGAAGAAAACAGTTTTTAGTTTAACAGAATTGGGGTATGCATTCACAAAGGAAATGGCATTCTCAGGCCATCAGTCTGGTCATGACCACTTTCTTCTTTTGAAACATAGTCCCTTGTCATCCATTCATCCATTCATTCCTTCTTGCTTGCTTGCTTGCTTGCTTGCTTGCTTGCTTGCTTGCTTCCTTCCTTCCTTCCTTCCTTCCTTCCTTCCTTCCCTTTCTTCCTTCATTTATTTTTACATTCCAAATTTAATTCGGTTCCTGGTCTACCAACCAACTCTTCGACATCCCATACCTCCAACCACCACTCCCCAGTCCCCTGCCCAGGCTCCACAACAATGTTCCCATGCCACCTACACCATAAGACCTCTCACATAGGTAAGAGTCTGTCACCTCCCAGGACTCTAGTGCATTCTGGTGGGTCCTCCCAACCTTCTTTCTCCCAAGGTCACCTGTCTCTATTCTTTCTGCTGGACCTCAGTGCTTCAGTCCTCCCCCCCCCCCGATACCATTATTCTTTATGATCAAAGACAATTTCATTCCAAGTGTGCAATAGACAGAGATAGTCTATTAATGATGGGAACTTTTTCTTTATAAATATTATAAGTACATCTTTAATTAAACTTTATGATTATACTTAAACTTGGGTTAATTATTCTGAGAATGATCAATTCAATGATTAAGGACAACAGCCTTTCAAAATTATTATATGTGAAATTTCATCCAGAGTGGTAACATTTTTAATCATTTCAATAAGAATATAGTATCATATACTTTCTAGAAACAGGTTTAAAATTAATATTTCATAAGAACTGTTGAAATATTCTGCTCTTTCTATTCCCAAAATAGGCAGTACAGGCTGAAATGATGGATATCAGATATGATTTTTCTGTAGAAAAAATATTATTACAGGTATTTATGTTCCAGGTAAGAGGCCTAAACAATGTTTTTGTTTTGTTTTGTTTTAGAAATGGCAACACACAAAGTATTTTTATATCAACAGACATAAAAATGTACTTGTAAAATAAGTAATTTGATGGGTTTTGTGTGTTTATTGAATTAGGCAACATACAATGAAGAATATGAAGCTTTATGAATTCTGGCATAGAACTGCAATTTGCTCTTTAAGAATAAGGTATATAAAGAAAACATCAAATGAGAACATGTAATTTAAATTATTTCTTTGGAGGCCATTTTAAAGGAGATTTTAAAATACTTTTAGAGATCTCAGGAATGGCTGTTGAACTTCATTTATATTTTTTCTAGTTGTTCACCTCTGTATTTGAGTCCACTGTGCTTGTGTTTATTGATTTCTTGATGTACGTATTATTCTCTGGAGAAAAAGGAAGCTTATCTTCTCAACCAGTTACCTTGGGTCCTTTTAAAAATGACTGTAAAATATCACTGTACATTCTATCCCAGTAATGAGATATAAATTTAAAATATATTTTTATTTAATGTACTTTAAAGTAAAGGTGATTGTTGTAATTATTGATTTCAATATTTCTCTGATCTATTTTCAGTTTTATAAGTTTCATAAATTTCTTTTTAGTTTATTTGGAAAAAAATGATGTTTCTTTGAGAATTAGGAAACCTTGAGATCTTCCTGATGGACTATGCCCTTACTGTGAATTCCTATGCTCACATCTACTCATATAGTAGACACATAGTTCATTCTAGCTAAAGACAATGATAGAATTTTAAATGGCTGATAAAGCTGATAATGTCAATGTTAGAGCTATTGAGGCAAGAATAACATCAAGAAAAAATGCATTTGTTCCCTGAATCTTTTTGTAATTCTTTTCACCTTCAACATTGTTCATATGTTGGTAAGCTAGACAGGTATATGTTTTACATTTAATTTGATTATCTCCATATTACAAGGCAAATGATTATTTCTTTCTGCATCCATCTATAAAACATCTAGAGAAGTCAACTTAGTAAGACATTTTTTATTTCTCCACATTGGGCATTAAATTCTTACCTATAAAACACAAAAAGAATTGTTATATTCAAAATTCTGGGTTTGCAGAAGTAGAGAATTATGATTGCATATTCCACAGGACATGTTTCTAATGAGTAAGAAAATACTTCATAAAATCCAGCTTCAAAAATCTAGGAGAAATAATTAAAATTAATGGACAAAAAGAAACAATGAGTAAGTGTCCAAAGGTCTGTTGAGTTATGGTCCTTCACATGACTCTGGGATGAGTAAGGGCTCTTTCACTCATCAATTTCTGCATCTTAAAAATTGCATATGGTAAAATGTTTATGGTTTGTAGAGAAATTTTACTCGATCAATGTGACTGCTCAGGCAATGGATCACATTCAAAACTATGATCTGGCCAGTATACAGACGTGACCTTAGGACACAACTTTGATCCTTCTGGCTGCGATATGGACACACCTTTAGTACACACTTTAATCCCAAACAACGACTTCTATTGAGAAGACAAAGTAGCAAATTAGAGAAAGATTTGAACGAATGGTAGCGTATATAGTATACACCCAATTCTCATGAGAACCCACAGGAAAGAGAGGCCACTAAAGAGCATTGAGGGAGTGGGACTTCATCTCACTTCTGAATAGTTTAGTTTGGTGCAGTTGTGCTCAGCTCACTTTGGAGCAATTAAATTCAGTTCAGTTCAGCGTATTTTAGTTTCATGCAGTGGTGCTCAGTTTAATTCAAAGCATTTCAGTTTATGGCGTTTAGAGGCCATCTTCCCAAATAGAGCAGTTCTATCAGAAGCCAAGAGAAGCCAATTTAAATCTGTCAGCTTGGAGTGGAATTTGAGAACCAGCCTGCCAGAGTTCAGAAAGAGATAGCTGAGAGGGAGTGGGGGTGTTGTTACTCAGCAGTAGGTCTTAGCATATGAAACACTCTAGGTCTTGGTTTAAAATAATCATGAAAGAATAAAATAAGTATGCTTCATTCAATTAGTTTTTAATTCATCATTTAGGTAGCATACAATGTAAAAGACCACAAGTGTAGCAGCCTTCATAATTATCATTGCAACCTTTTTACTTGATTTCTACCAAGAGTAACTCCTTTTAAATTTGCATAGTTCACTTTAATGTGCATTTTGATCTTTAGGTAAATAATAAACCTTAATAAACCTGTTGTATTACTTTCCGTGATGTAAAAAATGTCATGGGATATAAACAGCTTTATAATTTATTCTTTTTGGCATTTATCCATGCCTGATAAGGAGAAATTAGTTTGTGAATTTTTATTATTCTTTCTAATCATATTTTTTGTTGAAAGCATTCATTCAAAAGATAAATGTCCCTATCCAGGAAAGTTCAGGTTTCTTTCACATTTTGCCATTGTAGATTATGACATTTCAAGGCTTTCTTTACAGTGTTCTATCATAAATTCATATATGTAAATTAATAGATATGGGATGTGTGAGCTTTCAACTTCCTTGTGTTCTGTCAGATTGCTTTGTGAATTTATTGTAGTCCACAACTCTAGCTATGGAAAAGAAAAGAGACTTTAGCTTCATATCTCAAACATGTTTTCTAGAAAATTAACTATCTCAATTCATTTAGTTTTAGTGGTATCTTACAATTTTAGTATGGCAGTTTTGAGTTTTAGTAAAGTCAAGCTTATCGTAGCTTTTATTTTTGCTCTAGAAGTTATTTTTTCATATTTTTAAAAGTCAAATGTTTAATTCCATCTTTTATTGGAACTAGGATAGTATTGCCTTCACTTAACAGGTTTATAGAAATTTCACATTTTCTATATTTTGAACTTATTTTAGTAATGTCTGTTACAGAATTTCTTTCATGTTTACCTTTCTTTTTCTTTCCCTGATAGTTTAAATTGAGCCTTTATCAGTTAAAAGTGTAAATATCAATTCATTTTAATTCAACTGCTATCTTTGATTATATAAAAAATATCTTCTGTAGTATTTGTGGCAAAACATTCCTTTAATAAATAATGCTTTCAAGAAGCCAATAATTGGATGAGTAGGTGGGGAGAAGAAGAGGAGGGGAAGTAGGAGAAAAGATAGGGTCTTTTGAGAAGATGAGTATGGGGGCCAACATCTAGATAGTAGAGGCCCCAGGTTCAGGTGGCAGATCTGCTGGAATCTGCTACCAGAGGATTTATACTTAGAATAGCTTACAAATTAGGGTGCTAGTTGCTGCTCCCAGAGATTGTATCACCAATTGATTCTAAACTAAGTTTCTGTGGTGTTTTCCTTCATGTGACAACTCAGTTGGGTTCCAGAGAGAAAGGCATGGAAGCAAAGTCTGGGTTTTCGAGAGGTGCACCCCAACTTGCCATGGGAATTTGGAAGCGGAAGTCTGGCATGGCAGCAAACCCCATGGGAACAGCATGGGAGATTCTGTTGGGCTCGAAATAGTCAGCCAGCCTGCCAGGCTGAGAACAGGCTGTTCTGTCTGCTGTTGCCCTGCTGGCCATCGTGTAGGATTCTTTTTTAATATTTTTTTTTGCTACAGTTCCGTGATAACTCAATGTGTATAAATCAATAACTGTAATCAACCATATAAATATGCTTATAGATGAAAATTACATAATATCTCAGTAGATTTAGATAAGGCCTTTGACAAATCCAACATTGCTTTATGAAAAATGTTCTGGAAAGACTAGAGATACAAAAAAAACCATATCCCAACATTATTAAGGCAGTCACAGCAAGAACTTAGACGACATCATCCTTAATTGAGAGAATTAAAAATGTCTTACTCAAAAGAAGAATAAGAAAAGGTAGTCTACCCTACTTATATTTAGTATAGTACTTGAAACTTAGGTTGAGCAATAAGACAACTGAAAGACATTAAGGGTTCAAATAAGAAAGAAAGAATTCAAAGTATCTTTCTTAGCATATTTTACACATAAACACTTAGTGAGTTCACCTGGAAATTTCTATAACTAATGGATAACTTAAGCCAAGTAGCACACGAAATTTTAATTCTTCTAATGTACAGATAATTGGGAAAATAGTCATGACAGTATTACTTTTCACAATAGCCTCAAAACAAGAACAACCACAACAACAATAATAACATCAAGAAAACCTTGAGATCACTCTATCCAAAGAGGTAAAAGATTTGTGTAACAAAAACAATAACATATCAAAGAAATAAATGGAACAAAGCAACAGAAGACATAAACATACTTGATATTCATTCATGGATGTGTAGGATTTATATTCTGAACATGGCTATTCTACCAGAAACCTAGAGAGTTCATGCAATATCCACCCAAATTTGTACAAGTTTGTTTATATAAATTGTACAATCTTCAACTTTATATGGAATTATACATACACAGACAGACACACAGACACACACATGGACAAAACAAACAAATGTTGGGTAGCTATTATAATCCTGAACAACCAAAGAATAGCTAAAGTCATTAGCATGCCCAATTTCAAGGACTACTACCAGTCTGTAGTAATTAAAAAACAGCATGATATTGCTATGAACGCAGGCATAGTGATCATGGAATTAACTGAAGACTGCAACATGTAAACCCAAGTATTAACAAATAAACCAAAAACATACACTGCAGTATATACACTACAAATGTATACTTCTTCTACAAATGTATCTTCTACAAATGTCACTGCTCAAATAGGATGGCTCCCTGTAGAAGAATGCGACCAGATCCACATTTGTCACTTTGCACAAAACCTACCTCTAGGTGAATCAAGGACCTCAATAAAAGACAACATATCACCATCCTCATAGAATAGTAAGTAGGGAATAGACTTAAACTCATCATTTCAAGAAAGAATTTTCTAAACAGGATGCCAGTAGCACAGATACTAAAACTAACCATTAACAAACAGGACCTCATAAAGCTGAAAAATCTTTACTTGACAAAGGACACCATTTTGTTCAATGCAGCAGCCTATAAAATGGGAAAAGATTTTACTAGTTATGCATTTACCAAAGGGTTATTATCTAGAATACACAAATATCTAAAAAAGAAAATTGTAAACATCAAAAAAAAACCCCAAATACTCCAATTAAAAATAGAGTACAGATCTAAGCACAGAGTTCTTGAAAAATGAAAAACAAATGGCTGATAAAAGCATGAACAAACACTCAGTATTCTCAACCATCAAGGAAATTCCAATTAAAACTACTTTTGGATTTCATCATATCCCAGTCAGAATTGCTGAGATCAATAAAGCAAATGACAGCTCGTGCTGGTAAAAATTGCAAAAAAGTTGAAAAATCTATTCACTGCTGATCGGGAAACAAACTGGTAAATCCACTCTGGAAATACATGTGGAAATTTTCTCAAAAAATTAAATTCATTCCCCTCAAGATCTAGGTATGTCACTCAGGCAAATACAACAAAGACTTTACATTTACTACATGTGCCTTTGCTCATCATTCATGCTCATTACTGTTTTGTTCATAATAGCCAGAATTTGTTAATATTCTAGATATCTATATATAAGAATGAATAACAAAAGTATGATGCATTCACATTAAAATGGTATGCAGATGTTAAGAAAAATTACAATATTTCTAGATAAATTATAGAGCTAGAAACAATCATTGTGTGTGAGGTAACCCTGAATCCTTAAGATAAATATTGCATGTTTTCTCTTACATGTGGATGTTTGCTTTTAAACTTTAGATGTATATATTTCAATCCATATAATCACAGAAATTAGGTAGCTAGTGAGTGACCAGGTTAGGGAAGGCCTTCCAAGAAAGAAGAAAAAGGATGGAGTGTTATAAATAGATAAAGGATAAGCTAATAGAATTAAATGAAGAGAGGAATGGGAGGACGCGATCAAGGGTAGAACAAATAACAGCAAAAGCATTTTGAAAAGCCATATGGTAACTTAATTCTTTATAAACTTCAAAATATTTATTAGTACATGAAAAACTTAAGTGGAGTCATCATGAAATAGGGAAAGATATTCCTGATATTGGAGGATTGTTAAAGTAATTTAACAATCCTCCAATATCAGGAATGGTTTACAGCTTGTTAAATGTTCACCTACAGGGTCCCATAGTCTATTGACAAGGCTATCAGTTGCTCTATATAATCTGATATAAATCTGTATCACCAAGGACACAATTTATGTTATCAAACATGACTTTACTACAAGTAACCATCGTTCGTGGTGCTAGAAGGTAATTTACACAAAATTATAAATATCACCCAGTTAGTAATCCTATATGATAGTGGCACACATGTGATAGAAGTAGCCGACCTATTGTTTACTGGATATAGGATCTACTCCATGAAATGTAACCCATATGGGTGGCTGCTATAGTGAACAAGAACCAAAGATTACACAGGTCATTAGTCTAGGGCAAAACCAACTACTGCTGCTTTTATAAGTATATAGAAGAAAATAATCCAAATAATATATTAGCATACTGATAGATAAGAGCTTGCAGTAAATAAGAATTAAGACAGAGACTCCCGGGTGCACAATGTTCTGACGGTAAGAGTCTTTGCAGTATTCAGTCCAACATGGGATTGTTGGGAAACAGTGGTACCTTAAGATTGCAATCTACCATATTGGATAGCTTCTCTTAGCCCTCCATAAACTGGGAGACTATCTTTTCCAGCAGACTTTCCCCTTTTGTGACTTTATCTGGGAAGCCCAAGCCCTACATTCTCTATCTGAGGAAGGTCATGTCGTCCTTAGGAAACCTACAAGTTCACCATCATCTTCTCTGGTAAGAACCCACTCAACAAGTACCTTGGATTTGTGAAATGCCCCTTAATACAAATGAGACATTCCCAGTACTTTAAACTCTAGCCAATGATTTATATTCACTGTGAAAACTCCTTCCTATATAATCCTTGTTCACCTGAATAAAGTGTATGGGCACAAGACGTTATACTGAAGATTGTGTAAAAGAGCTGTTTCCCTCAGAGAAGTCCAAAAGGAAGGTTTCCCAGGTCTCCTCCTAGCCTAACCTGGAACCTGCAGACCCCATCTGGTCTCTGCTTCATCCTTCCAGCCTGGTGTGCTGCTGTGTCTGAACATCTAGACAGAGGAAGTGATTATGTGAAACCACATGAGATGTCTTCATCAAGGCACTTCCCTCATGGCTTAGGGACTATGTAGAAAAGGAAGTGGAAACACTAAGTGAATCAGGGATGCTGGATGACTCCGAGGAAACAGTGTCTTCCAAAAATAACAAGGCTGGTACAAATGAACTCAGAGACTGTGACACCGTGCATAAGACCTATAGTCAAAATCACATTGTTAAGAATGGGCACTGAAAAAAATCTGCCACTGCTCACTAAGATGTGGTTTGCAATTTGTAACTGCTAAGAAAAGAAATATCAGTTTTCTATATTACAGTATTCTGGTGTATACTGAACATAATCTGGAAAGATACATGCTCAAGACAAAAATAAAACTCTCTACTCTTTTTGCATTTTGTTTTGATATTTGTGTCATATTTTTTACATATTTACTTTTGTTTTAATTCCAGTGGGTTTTTATTTTGACAGACAGAAGGAAAGATCATGAAGTATGCAGGTAGGAAGGATCTGAGAGGAGTTGAAGGAGGAAAAGAATATGACAAAATTCATTGCTTGAAAAATATTTTAATAAAACATTGTTAGGAATACTGTTAAAGCTCTTCGAAGGTTTAGATGAGGGAAATAATAATGAACTTAACACTAATCTGGGTTTCCATGAAACACAAGACCTACAAGACCTAAGCACTGTATATCTATGCCTAAAGGAGAAACACATGAGCAGAGATTTAGAAGACAGTATAAAACAGTATACTGCAAAACACACAAAGGAAGAAATGGGTTTGTATATATGGAAAAAGACATGTATGAAGAATAGATTTCTCAAATGAGGAAGAGACTTGGAAGTCAATCGAAACACTTTTTTCTTTTCTAAAAAGCAACAGTGCTCAAATCAGTGTATTGGATATCAGTTTGATCATAGACTATGGAACAATACCTTTTCAGAAGCATTTGATACCCGCTTTAGAGAAATGACTAAGACATGTGTGTAGTATAAATGTTTCACCTAGATGCTTGTGTGATAGCACCCAGATATGTTTGCGTAGCAACACTAACTACCCCCCCTTTTCTTTTACAGAAATACAATAATAGGTATTTCTGAGCGATAAACACATAATGAGCTATTAAAATAATTTGCTTGCAAAATCAAGTAGCTTTTTTAATATCTAAAAGGTTGAGGTATATAATTATTTTTATTTTATTTTCTGTTGATTGTTAATTTATTGTTTTCATTAGTATATCAGAGTTATACATACTGGGTTTCATTGGTATATTTTTGTATATCTTTGTCATATTTTTTCATCCTGCATCTTATGCTTCCTGTTCCCATGATTCCTCTTTTATTTTCAGTTTACATTTATTTGTTTAATTTGAAATTCTACCTGATGTCCTTAACTAAAAATGAACATGTCCAGATTCTTTGCCTGGAAATGATAATGTCCTTCTTTTTAATGGCTCAAAATTTCTCTACCATAAATATATTACACATACACTCTTAACAGTGACATATAACATGGGCATACACATTCATCTGAAGCATGCCAGTTTTGGTCTACTAGGCCCCTTACCCAGAAATGGAATAGTTATATAACAAGATTATATACATTTTTTATGAAACCTTATTTTATATCTCCTTATTAAGTTTACTCTGTTTGCAAAAGTACTGTTGATAGTATGTGAAGGGCTCTTGTCACCAACAACATAATAAATCATTGTTACGTTTGTTTTGTTTGGATTCTTTGTTAATATTATGCCTGTAGTTTGATAACATCACAGTATGGTTTTGAAATGCATTCCCCCCCCACACACACACACATATGGTCACTTGCTCTTTGACAAAGGAGCCAAAACCATCCAATAGAAGAAAGATAGTGTTTTCAACAAATGGTGCTGATTCAATTGGAGGTCAGCATGTAGAAAATTGCAGATCAATCCATTGTTACCACCCTGTACAAAGCTTATGTCCAAGTGGATCAAGGACCTCCACATCAAACCAGATACACTCAAACTAATAGAAGAAAAAGTGGGGAAGACTCACAATCACATGGGCACTGGGGAAAATTTTCTGAACAAAACACCAATGACTTATGCTCTAAGATCAAGAATTGACAAATGGGATCTCATAAAACTGCAAAGCTTCTGTAAGGCAAAGGACACTGTGGTTAGGACAAAATGGCAACCAACAGATTGAGAAAAGATCTTTACCAATTCTACATCTGATAGAAGAGTAATGTCCAGAATATACAAAGAACTCAAGAAGTTAGACTCCAGAGAGCCAAATAACCCTATTATAAAACAGGGTACAGAGCTAAACAAAACATTCTCAGTTGAGGATTGTGGAATGGCTGAGAAGAACCTACAGAAATATTCAACATCCTAGTCATCAGGGAAATGCAAATCAAAATAACCCCGATATTCGACCTCACACCAGTCAGAATAACTAATATAAAAACTCAAGTGACAACAGATGCTGGTGAGGATGTGGAGAAAGAGGAATAGTCCTACATTGCTGGTGGGATTGCAAACTGCTACAACCACTCTGGAAATCAATCTGGAGGTTCCTCCAAAAATTGACATTGTACTACCAGAGGTCCTAGCTATACCTCTCCTGGGCATATACCCAAAAGATGTTACAACATAAAACAATGACACATGCTCCACTATGTTCACAGCAGCCTTATTTATAATAGACAGAAGCTGGAAAGAACCCAGATGCCTTCAACAGAGGAATGGATTAAAAATATGTACACATATACAATGGAGTACTACTCAGCTATCAAAGACAATAACTTCATGAAATTCATAGGTAAATGGAATAAACTAGAGTGAGCTAACCCAATCACAGAAAAACACACTTGTTATGCACTTATTGATAAGTGGATATTAGCCCAAAAGCTCAAATTACCGAAGATGCAATCCACAGATCACAGGAAGCACATGAAGAAGGATGACCAAAATGCAGATGTTCCCACTCCTTCTTGAAAAGGGAAAAAATATTCATAGGAGGGGATATGGAAGCAAAGTTTAGAGCAGCGACTCAAGGAATGGCCATTCAGAGTCTGTTCCAAATGTGGCCCATATACATACAGCCATCAAAACTAGATAAGATTGATTAAGCTAAAAAATGCATGCTGAAAGGGACCGGATATAGATCTCTCCTGAGAGACACATCCAGAGCATGTCCAATACAGAGGTCAGTGCTAGCAGCAAACCACTGAACTGAGAACAGGACCCCCTTGTGGGGAATTAGAGAAAGGATTGAAAGAGTCCAATGAGCTTGCAACCCCATAAGAACAACAATGCTAACAAACCAGAGATTCCAGGGACTAAACCACTACCGAAAGACAGTACATGGACTGACCTAGGGCTCCAACTGCATATGTAGCAGAGAATAACCTTGTTGGGGAACCAGTGGAAGGGGAAGTCCTTGGTCCTGCCAAGTTGGACCCTCAGTGCAGGGAAATATGGGAAGGCAGTAAGGGGGATAGATGGGGGTAATACCCATGTGGGGGAGGGGGGAGGATGGTGGCTTATGGACAGGAAACCAGGAAAGGGAATAACATTTGAAATATCAGTAAAGAAATATATCTAATAAATGAAAAAAGAAAAGAAAAAATTACATTTCCCTGACTGTAAAAACTGTTGAATATTTCCATGTACATTGATATTTTACCTATTTTCAGTGTTGGGTTTATTTGCTTTATTTCATTTATTGTGTATTCCAAACTTGTGGAGGTCAGAGGACTACTTGTAGAAGTTAGCTTTTTCTTCCTATCATGTGAATTCCAGGACTCAAAGTCAAGTTGTTGCATCGGGCTACAATACTTTTTCCCATTTATCTTGCCAACCAGTGTGTGTGTGTGTGTGTGTGTGTGTGTGTGTGTGTGTGTGTGTGTGTGTGTGTGTCTGTCTTTAATTAAAATGTATGTGTTCTGTTCAGTTCACTTTTGTATCAATTGAAATTGATAGTTTTTAGTCCTTTATTCTTTCTGGATATTAATCCCCTCATAGATAGTGAACAAAGAGTTTTATCCCTGTTTTGTTTTTAATTTTGAAATTGTTTCCTTCATAAATCCATAGAAAGCACCGATATTTTATTAAACATATGTGTCTGTTACATACTTAGGAAAAGGAAAAACTAACTTTTTCTTCAGATATTTCTTTCCAAAAAAAAAAAAATAACAAAAAAAAAAACAAAAACAAAAAACTGAGCAACACATAGCTGTTCTGTGCACAACAAAACTTGCTTCCAATGTGAATGAGGAGATATAGTATAATTACCTGTGGGATAGAGACTTTCAACAAGAACGTTCTTGTCACTTTTCACTTGTTCTATATTTGTAGAAGTCTGTCATGAAGATTTTATTTTTACCAAATTTAATAGACCTTTAGATATGCTGCTTAGAAGTTTATGTTTTCTAACATAGAAAATACTTAAAAAGGTGATAAAAAACATATTTACAAGTTGGAACAAATAATGATTTGTAGAAGAACAAGGTATTGATGATAAGAAGCTGAAATCAACATAATGATCGGGAAGTTTAAGTGTGGGTTCTCCACTGAATCCTCTGCTCCCCTAGAGACCACAGGAGCAGTCAAAAGGATCAGTGACTGCTCCAGAAGAGGCTGCTGTGATGTGGTATGACGCTTAACACAAACCTCTTCCTGAAAATATCTTTATTGTTTTAAACACAGATGGTACTGCTTCGAAACCGAATCTCAGGGACAGAAATGCCAGTAGAGTAAGCAGGCACTCTTGACTTTCCAAATGAAACTGTTAATTAAGTTAAATCTAATTTGAACTGTACAACTTTCTAGTTCATTCTATACCTTCTCTCTATTTTTTTTTGAGGAGAATTAAATTCTAATATTTGATATGTATAAACTTAAAATATCACAGGATTTTTAGAGATGGATTTCATCTTGATGAATTTATAGATTTAAAAGAACTATTTGCAAAAGCCAAAGAATTTTACCAAGCAACTAGGAGATAAGAAGTAGAGAAAAAGAAACCTGTGCTTCTTGTGGCACCTGCTCCAGGAGCAGAGTCTCTTCCCTACATCCTTACCTACTGAACCCACACCCCAGTTGCCCCTAGGACCCACCCAGGTGTTTAGACAGAGGATCACAGGTGAGACCCCAAACCCTGCCCCAATACCTGGTATAACTGGGACCCACTGGGACCCAAGGACTCAGGTACCATTCCCAGCCAGAGATCCACACTCCTTCAGGTTTGCACCTGTGGGTGAAGAGCCTCTGCTCTGTATCCCCAACTACTTCTCACACATCAAGATGTGCATGGCCCCAAGGAGGTCTGACACATCCAGAATCACAGGATCACAGAATCACAGGCTCAAAGGAGGGAAAGGCTCCCTTCAGACCACATAGTATACTTAAGTGACCCCAAAAATTCCACCAGAGAGCTCCTACAGCTGATAAACAACTTCAGCAAGGTGGCTGAATATAAAATTAATTCTAAGAAATCAGTAGCCTTCCTCGACTTAAAGGATAAATGGGCTGTGAAAAAAATTAGGGAAACAATTCCCTTTACAATAGTCACAATTACTACAAAATATTTTGGTGTGACTCTAACCAAGCAAGTAAAAGATCTGTATGAAAAGAAATTCAAGTCCCTGATAAAGAAAACCAAAGAATACCTCAGAAGATGCAAGATTGCTCATGCTCATGGATTGTCAAGATTAGTATAATAAAAATTGCCATATTACTGAAAGCAATCTAATCTCCAACAAGATTCCAAACTCAATTCTTCATAGAGTTAGAAAGTGCAATTCTCAAATTCAAATGGAAAAACTAAAAAAAAAAAAAACAAGATATGAAAAGCTAGTCCCAACAACAAAAGAACTGCTGGGGGAATCATCATCCCTGACCTTCAGCTAAACTATAGAACAATAGTGATAAAAACTGCATGGTATCGGTACAGAGATAAGCAGGAAGATCAATGGAATAGAATTGAAGACCCAAAAATGAACCCACACACCTATGCTCACTTTATCTTTGACAAAGGAATTAAAACCATCCTGTTGGAAAAAATATAGCATTTTCAACAAATGGTCATTACACCTGGAGGTCAGCATGTAAAATGCAAACTGATCCATACTTACCTCCTTTTGCAAAGCTCAAGTCAAAGTAAAAAACAGATACATTAAGTCTAATAGAAGAGAAAGTGAGGAAGAGCCTTGAACACATGGGCACAGGGGAAAATTTCCTGAATAGAACACCAATGGCTTATACTCTAAGATCAACAATAGACAAATGGGACCTCATAAAATTGCAAAGCTTCTATAAGGAAAATAATACTATTAATGGGGATTATATTTGTCAAAACTGCAACCCAAAGGTTGGGAAAATATTTTTACCAGACCTACATCTGATAGAGGTCTAATATCCAAAATATACATTGTAGAAGTTGTACTCCAGGGACCCAAATAACCGTATGAAACGGGGTACAGAGCAAAACAGAATTCTCAACCAAGGAATTACAAATGACTGAGAAGCACTTAAAGAAATGTTCAGCATCCTTAATAATCAGAGAAATGCAAATCAAAATGACCCTGAGAATCCAACTTACACCAATCAAAATGGATAATATCAAAAATTCAGGTAACAGCAGATGCTGGAGAAGATGCAGAGAGAGAGGAACACTCCTGGATTGCAGCTGGGACTGCAAGCTAGTAAAACTACCTTGGAATTCAACCTGTTGGTTCCTGAAAAAAATGGAAATAGTTCTACCTAAAGACTTAGCTATATCAGTATTGGACATATAACCAAAAGATTCTCCAACATATAAGAAGAACACATGCTCTACTATGTTTATAGTAGCTTTATTTATAGTAGCCAGAAACTAGAAACAACCCAGATGTTCCTCAACAGAAGAATGGATACAGAAAATATGGTACATTTACACAATGGAGTATTACTCAGCTATTAAAAATGATGACTTCATGAAATTCTTAGGCAAATGAATGGAACTAGAAAATATCCTGAGTGAGGTAACCCAGACACAAGGACATATATAATATTTACTCACTGATAAGTGGATATTAGCCCAAGTGTTCATAGTGCTCACAATACAGCCCACAGAACATATGGAACTTAGAAAGAAGGAAGTCCAGGGTGTGGAAGCTTCAGTCCTGGATTGAGGGGGAGACAGGATGATCCAGGGAGGTAGAGGGAGGGGAACATTGGAGGGAGAGAAGATGGGGAAATAAGGGGGGAAGTATCAGGTATTCAGGGGACCAGAGATAGGTACAGAGGGTTAAAAAATTAAATAAAAATATGTAGCAATGGTGAATAAAGAACTGTAGATAGCCATTGGACAGTCCCAGATACCCGGTAAGCAAGGGGCTCCCAGAACCCATCTGTAATGGGACGACCTACCCATCTCAAAGTTTTTAACCCAGAAGTGTTTCTGTGCAAAGGAAGATAGGGACAAAAAATGGAGCAGAGACTGAAGGAAGTGTCATCTGGGGACCACCTCACCTTGTGATGATTCTCTCTGCAGACACCAAACCCTGCCATTCTTGCTGTTGCCAAGAGGAGCTAGCTGACAGGAACCTGGTCTGTTTCTTGGGAGGTTTGGCCAGCAAGTGACCAATGTAGAGGTGGATGCTTGGACCAACTATCAGACTGAGTTCATAGATCCTGGTAGGGTAGCTGGCAGAAGGACTGAAGGAGCAGAGTGGGATTGCAACCCCATAGGAAGATCAACATTGACTGGCAGGATCACCCAGGGCTCCCAGGGACTAGAACACCAATCAAGGAGTATAGAGGGAGGGACCCATGGCTCCAGATACATAGGTAGGAGAGAATGGCCTTGTCTGACATCAATGGGAGGCGATGCCCTTGGTCCTATGGGGGTCTGATGCCCCAGTGTAAGGGGATGCTAGAACACTGGAGTGGGAGAGGGAGTGGATGGGGGAGCACCCTCACAGAGACAAACGTCAAAGGTGAATGTGAAATAGGGGGAGGTGTTGAGGGCTTACAGGGAAGTGGAGTATAATTTCAAATGTAAGTGAATGGAATGATTGAACAACAACAACAAAAATAATATTAATTATAATAATAAAACTCTCTAAACAGTCCCTTAAATAAAAGTAGATGAACAGTGATAAAAGCATGAAATCAACTTTAAAGGATATATGGAAGGAAGATACTAAGTGTTCCATGCTCAGTTTCTTTTGGTATGAAGCTATGAAGCTTGATGATATAGGTGGGACCAGAACCCGAAATCAGTAGAAGTTTTATAAAACCCAAAACAAATAACAACGAATCGTAAAATTAATTGTATTCATTTTTACCTCTAAATAAAGGGGAAGAACAATAGGTTGCAGGGTACAAGAAGGTTAATGACATATTTGAAAAGGAAACAAGTGGGTAGGGTGTAGTTTGGGTTATATAGTGGAGCACAAGGAAATATAATATTGTTATATTTCGTTAAATAGAAGTCATGCTCAAGTATTCCAATACCATTCTTTTTCCTTTAAAATAACTTATAATTGTGAGAAAAAACTAATGTACTTTTTAAAATTTAACTTGCAAGGAAGAGCAAAAATGAAATGACAAGTATCAACATTTCGTATTTTATATTAAAATAATAAACGCACATATAATTTTATAGAAGTTTTCTAGATATGGTTATATTATTATCATTAAGTCATGTTGGGTGTTCAGGTTAATCGGTAAAATATTGGCCACAGTAAGTAGAGACTACATATGACCTTTGTTAGTTATAATGTTGTTTAGCACTGTTATTAACTAAATATTTACTTGAACAGAATTTATTGAACACCCATTTATTATTGAAAACACATTCATTAAATGTATGTATGTAGTTGCATACATGTTCTGATTACAAGTATTAAAATTTGTTTAAACCATTTGTGCAGAGCTAGAAAGAACATAATGCCTAAGAGCATATCATGCTCTAGCTGAGGACCAGGTTTCCTTTCCCAGAAATGAATATCTAGTGTTTCATAACCTTTTCTTCCTCTGGCTCTGGCAGATCTGACACCTCTGATGGCAGTAATACTTTCATTCAAAGACAAATATCCACACAGAAATGCACATACATCCACATAACTGAAAGCAAATGAAAAATATATTCGAATATGAATCTTTGTTCTGTTTGATCTACTAGCTTCAAATCAAGTTATAATCAGCCAGACTAACTCAAGACACGGCCAGCTCATCTTACAATGAGGCAGATCTGAAGTAATCTTTTTAAAGCTTATTCTGAATTATAGCGTACATCAGATTGCTCCTTTAATCACTGCATGTAGTAAGGACTTTGTAACAATAGCTCTGACTTAAATTAAAAGATGATCAATATAATTATACCAATTGTCTTTGTTTTTATATTTATCATTCATGTCATTTCACAAGAAATGTTTGTCATTTTGTTTCAAAGTATTTCCAGTGTGAATCATATAATGAGTTGTATTCTTTTGGATTGATAGTTTCTGCCCACTGGTTAGACTTGCCTGTTACTGCTTTGTGTGAATACAAATTTATTTGAATTGATTTATAGTCTCATGTCTTCCATTCTGCATTTGCTTTGATTTTATTTTTTACTTTTCAAAACTCAGCACTCATTATTTTAAGATATTGATTAAATTACATATAGTTACCACAATCCCTCAATCTTTGGCCATATATGTTTCATTAGTACCTCTATAAATGTTTTAATGAATAGTGGTGTGTGTGTGTGTGTGTGTGTGTGTGTGTGTGTGTGTGTGTGTATGTGTGTGTGTGTTAGGGTTTTTACTGCTGTTACAATGTTCACTGTTCAGTGTACCAACAGAATGACCAAGATACCTCTTATAAAAACAGCATTTAATTGGGGCAGGCTTACAGGTTCAGAGGTACAGTCCATTATTTTCAGGGTAAGAGCATGGCAGAGTTCCGACAGGCTAGGTACAGGAGAAATTAAGAGTTCTGCATCTTCATCTGAAGGCTGGTAGAATACTGGCTTATAGGCAGCTAGGACAAGGATCTTAAAGCTGTAGCCCATAGTAACATGCCCACTCCAACAAGGCCATACCTCCTAATAACGTCACTACCTGAGTCAAGCATATGAAATCATTATCATGTATATAGACATATATACATATATACACATACATGTATACATGTATACACATATACACATACATACATATACACATATACACATATATACATATATACATATGCATATATATCACTACACAATACAAAGTTCAAAGTTTGCATCAGGGTTATTTTTGTTGTTTTGAGCTTTATGAAACTGGACACGTGCAACATATTATCTATAATTACTGTATTATAGAGAAAATTTTACTAACCTAAAATTTTCTGTGCCTTGTCTGTTCTTGTGTGACAGTTTTCTCTAAGAATAAGACTGTCTGAGAGAAGGGAAGCTCATTAAGGCTCAGGATTATTATAAGGAGGACCAAAAAGATTGTTCTAGGGGAGCAGAAACACTGCCCTTCAGAGAAACACAACAAGCTCAGTAAATAAACAGTTCAATCACTTCCAGAAATTCTATAAGTGACTAGATTCATAGGCTCATCCCTCCTTGTGAACATAGAACCAGAAAGGATGCTTAGGAACTCTTCATATGGCTTGAGATGCCTGGAAGAAGCAGAAACCAACCAAATTGCCTTTAAGAGACTCAGACCAATTATTTCTCCAGAAAAGACAGTTTCTAATCAGTTGACTTTCTTGCAGCCTGTGGCGTGTAGTCCAGGTTTCCAGCTATAGTAAACGAACACCCTTGCTTGAGTGGGTTTTGGTGACATAGCTGACTTTCAGATATTTGTGCTGTTAGCAACCTCTCATCCACATACCTGTAGAGAACTCAAGTAAAACTTATTGGTTGAATTTGGTTGTTTGTTTACATCTCTCCAGGAAATGGATCATCCAGTACCTGCTCAGCCTACTGTTACCCTTAAGTTCTGGAGTCACTAATCATTTTACTACGTAAATTTGCCATTTCTGGAATATCATATACAGAGAGTCAGATTTTTCTCTCTCATTTAATAATGCAAAGTCCACTTTCCCTTTACTTCCTTAAAAGGCTTTTGACATTATCAAGTTGTTTCCCATTATGTAATTTTGGCTTACATCACATTTTAGTTATGTGTACACACATTGAATCAGACCTTGACTGCCTTTAAGTTTGAGCAAATACAAACAAAGATGCAATAAGCATCTGCGGACAGGTTTATTTTTTATGGACAGCATTCCACTTCTTTAATTAAACATAAAGGAGTGCGATCTCAAGATTGCATTGTAAAAGCAGGCTAGGGAGCCATTATCGATCTGTTTTCCAAAGTGACTGTACCATGCAAAGTGACCACAAATGAGAGCTCCTTCAATTAGCATAGGAAAGGACATTTATTAGTATTTGGGCTCAGCTACAAGTGTGATGTCACTGTTTTCTGTTTAAACAATATAAAAACTTCTTTGATAAAGTGTTTATTAAAGCATTTTAAGAATTTTATTAGCCTTGTTATTGATGAAATTAAAGTGTTTGCAAACAGGAGATAGTAAGTAATTCTTCATCAGATTTGTCCTTGCAGTATTACTTCCTATAGTAATTTTCCTCATTATCTTCACATTGACATTTTATAAGACAGACATGCTTGGTTTTAAGATACTTCAACTTACAGTTACCATTTGTATTGTATAGTAAGTCACCAGAAAAGCCAAGGTCACCTTCTGGTGTATCTGTAGTTTTGCTATAACATTCAGTCTCTGATCATTTAGAAGTTAAAGTTTGGGATTTGTGTAATAACTACATCTAGATTCTCATTTTTACAAGTCCATGTCTAGTTGATACATCTATATCTTCATCGTGTTCTTGTCAATGGTTCTTTGACAAAGATAATTTGACTATATGGGTGTAATTTTGAGATCCCTAGTTTTACTTTAACTCTTGTATTTTTCCTTATTTAATATCTCATTTGCCTAGAATACTATACCTTTGTAGAATATCTGCAAGTGTTTGTTTGTGTTTTCACTTGGTTCTTCCTTCATATTAAATTTGAGATTTTTACCTCCCTTTACAAACTTCAGAATAAGTGTGTTTATAAAATAATTCTTGGGATGTTTGTAATTCATATTATACTGAGTTTTTTTTATATTTCACTTTGCGAAGAACGAATAAGTTTATCATAGTCTTCCTGCTTATGAAACCATATCTCCATTTATGTATATATTTTAATCATAGTCATATAATATTCTCTTTTAACCCTTGAATACATTTTGTCAGAATTATGCAAATAGAGACTATTTCAGGCTTTTGTACCCAAGCTCTCCCTCTTCATTAGTGTTCATAGTATCATAATTTCTTGAGGATAGTTTTCCTATTCTGTACAGCACTTTGCTTAAATTATTAGATTGTTGTTGGATATATTGGTTTCATAATAACATGTTCTAAATCATTGAGTAGAGCTTTTTCCCTCCTGTTATTTTTTTTAATTTTAGTATAAATACACATATTAAAAAAAGAAAAAAAAACACTTATTTTTTTTTCAGCTTCACCTTCCGTTCTTAGTACCTTGCTTCTATAGATACTTTAAAAATACTATTAATCATTTAAAGTATATTAATTGTTTGTTTTAAGTTTTGTAAAATACTGAATTTCTGGTGCATTTTTAGTTAAAGAGTATGCGTTATCTTCATGTATAAAGTAGGCACTGGTAAGAATTCTGAGAGATTTTCCTAGTATTAAAAAATAGCACTTTTACTTCAAGAAAGGTTGTATAGGTAATATACAGCAAAATCAATTCTAACTGGTAGTTTAGCCACTGTTTTGATTCATTCGTTGATGGTTTAATAGATGCTGTATGATAGCTCATGTGTTTCCTTGTTAGGGAATTATAAGGCTATTAAAATCTTCCACTAAAAGCAATATTGTCTTAAATATGTTTAGTATGATATTTGAGTATGCAATAAATTTTTTTACATCTTAGCTTTGGGTATCTTTTTTTTATAATTTATGTATTTTTATTTTTTAATCCTCTTTTATACTCCAAACTCATCTTCCTCCCAGTCTGCCCCTTGACCGATGCCCCACACATCCTTTCCCCTCTCTAAGAGGATGAAACTCACCCACCACAACCTGCCAGACCTCCCCACTCCCTGAGGACTCTAATCTCACAATGGTTAGGTACATGTTCTCTCTCCGAGGCCAAACCAGGCAGTACTCTGCTCTATGTATGTTAGGGGCCTCATATCACCTGGTATATGCTGCCTGGTCATTGACTTAGTGTCTGAGAGATCTCAGGGGTCCAGGTCAATTGACCTGGTCATCTTCCCATGGGGGTCACCCACCTCCTCAGCTTCTTCCAGTTTTTCCCCATTAAAGCATAGGAATCCCCAGCTCCTGTCTGTTGGTTGGGTGCTTGGATCTGCATCTGACTCTTTCAGCTGGTTGTTGGGCTTCTCAGAAGTCAGCCATGCTAGGTTTCTGTCTGTAAGCACACCACACACCACAGCTCAGTTAACAGTGTCAGGTCCCTAGGCCTCCCCTTGAGCTGGATCCCAATTTGGGCCTGTCACTGGACCATCTTTCTCTCGTGCTCATCTTCATTTTGTCCCTGCAGTTCCTTCAAACAGGAAGAATTATTGCACAAAGCTTTTGACTGTGGGATGGCAACCACATTCGGCCACTTGATGTCCTGTCTCTCCATTGCAGGTGAACTCTACAAATTCCCCCTCCCCACTGTAAAGCACTTCGTTGAAAATCCCTTCCTTTAAGTCCTGAAAGTCTCTCTCATCCCAAGTCTCTGTACATTCTAGAGGATCCCCCTACCTCCTACCTCCTGAGGTTGCCTCTTTCTATTAATACTGCGGGTCCTCAACCATTCAGTTCTATTCCCTGCTCTATAATACCTGATTATGTTCCCACTTTCCACTCTCTGTCCCCTCTCCTACATGCAGGTCCTTTTGTCCATATGCCCCCACCCCCACCCCACTCCCATAATTTTTTTCTTCTCCCTCCAAAGTACAATTGAGGCAAACTCACTTGTGCTCTAAGGCTTGTTAACTTTCTTGAGAACTCTGGATTGTGTCCTGAGTATTCTATACGTTTTTGACTAATATCCATTTATTAGTCATATCCTGTTGGGTCTGAGTTACATTACTCAGGATGTTATTTTCTAGTCCCATCCATTTGCCTGCAAAACTCATGATGTTCTCATTCTAATAGCTGAGTAGTATTCCAATTTGTAAATGAACCACAATTTCTGATCCCATTCTTATATTGTAGGACATATGTTATTTCCAGCTTTTGCCTATCACAAATAAGGCCACTATGAACATAGTAGAACATGTGCCCTTGTGCCATTATGGGGTGTCCTTTTGGTATATGCCCAAAAGTGGTATAGTTCTATTTTGAATTTCTGAGGAAACTCAAGATTGGTTTCCAGAGTGGTAGTATCAGTTTGCAATACCACAAACAATGGAGAAGTGGTCCTCTTTCTTCACACCCTTGCTAACATGTGTTGTCATCTGACGTTTTGATCTTATTCATTTTGATTAGTGTCACATGGAATCTCAGGATTATTTTCATATCCCTAATCACTAAGAACTCTGAATATTTCTTTAAGTGATTCTCAGCTTTTTGAGATTCCTCTGTTGTAAGTTCTTTATTTAGTTCTATACCCATTTTATTTTTTTGATTGGGTTATTTGGATTTTTGGAACTTAGCTTCTTGAATTCTTAATATATTTTAGATATCAGCCCTCTATTGAATAGGGATTAGTGAAGAATTTTCCAATTCTGTAAGTTGCCAGTTTGTCTTGCTGATTATGTCCTTTGCTGGAGGTCCCACTGAGATCAGGAAAGAGAAGGTTTTCTGATGAGATGTCCTGGGAAGCGGGCTGGCAAAGAATGAGGGATGAATTGGGGTAAGACGGGCTAGAAAAAGCCTCAGTGATTTGGGCTAGCATGAGTAAAACTTGTAAAAGAAAGGGGGGGCGACAAGGTAATGGTAAAGTATTTTTGTGTATGTGTTCTGTTAGAGTTATGCTTTAGTCTATGGACCCTGACTAGAGATAGTTTATACCCTAGACATGAAAGAGAATGGGCTTGGGATAAAAAGTCCTCCCAGACTCTCTGCAGATGCTTTGGAGAAAAAGAGGAGAATGAGGTTAAGCTTTTTCAGAACTCTTTTAGGGACAGAAGGAAGGCAGGAGACATCCTACCTCTCTACTGGTTCCTATTGAAGAAATGCTTATTTCTGGTCCTGGGTTCCATAGGTAATATATCTGGGTCCCTTTGGTGGGACACCATCTAGTTATATCTATTGTCTGTCCTTGGTGCACCAAGCTGTCCATGTCTGTCAGTTTATGTCTGTGATCTTTGTTTCTCGTAGCTTAAATGTTTTATGTTTTGTGTTCATAAGAATAAAACGGTAAAAACTTTATCTGCCAGTCGTTCACACCTTGATTTGGTTTTAACTCATTTCACAAAAGGAACAAATAAATAAAAAACAGTTTCAATCGGCCTTTGGAGCCCTGCATCTGTAGCTAGAAGCCTAGGTAAGATGGAGAAGCTCCCCAGGGGCTGAGCGTCTGCACAAGTCGATCTTAAAGGTGCCAGCAGCTTCTCAGCTTCTATGGTAAAGGAGCTGATGGCTGTTTTTCTTAGAAAAATCCTTGACTGATTATTGGACTTAGCAGGTGACAAGATCCTTCTCTTAAAATTACAGCTAGAAAAAAATAAAGATGGTGTTTGGTCTAAATATTAAAGATATTAAAGATATTAAATATAAAGTATAGCCACTTCATTTTTGTTCCTGATTGGTTTTAAATGTATAAATATGTTCTACATGTCTTGGTTATGGACTATTGGATTTTAAGTTATTGGATATGGTTAAAAAATTGTAACATTGGTAACAGAAAGTTGGCTTAAAACTGGTAATTTGGATGGAGTCATTCTAGACAACATATAGTATGAGCCAACCCAAAGAGACAGGTCTGAACTGGGATAATATTTTTATGGAATTTTTATCCTAGAAACCAGACATAAAAAAATTAGGGAAATGTCTCTTTGTTGAGATATTGAAGGCCACACTATTGTGCATTCATATACAGGAATTGGCAGTCAAACTTTATAGCATGACAGACAGACTCGGTGTTTTGGAAAGACTGGATTTTGGAGAGTAGATTGTTGGAGGTTGAGTTTTGCCTTTCAAAGTTGTAGTTGTGCTATGGTGTTGCAAGGAGAACTTAAAGATTGTGGTTAAAGATTGCCAGTGTTACATTGGCTAACTCACACTTACTTTAATTAAAAAATCAAACAGATAGAGATTGGCACGGAACTTGTGAGAGTATTATAGCCTGTTTGCTTACTCCAACTGCCATTTCAAGATAGATTTAGAGGATTATTTTTATGCCATTTCTTTACATCCTGGCTATTGTGAAAGGTTTTCATTTAGTGAGCTAGCTTATAATTTTAGAGAGGCTATGAAATGTTATCATTAAAAGGTTTTACAAAGGAGTGGCTAATAGCCCTATATTATGTAATTTTGTCACTGCTTCAATATAAGAAGTTAGGACTTTGAATCTTTCTGTGTACATGGAAATTTTTGCTACAAACCTTAACTCTCACAATGACCTTAAAATTTTGGGGAGTAGCTGTTGCTCCAGAAAAGGTTCGATATTCCTTTTCAATATTTGAAATTATTTTTAAAGTTTCTAAAGATATGTTAATTGGCTAAGTATCTCACCTTAAGCTTACAACCTAGGACTTAAGCATTTTATATCCTCAAGGCAGATGCAAATCCTAATTCCTCAATATAGTTAAGTGATAAAGGAGAAATAGCTTTGCAGAAAACAGAGAAAGATATGTGTCAACAACAGATACATTAATTATATAGATCATGATCAATTGTTGATTGTTTATAGCCACAGTAGTACATTGGCAAAAGGGACCATTAATGTGGACTCAC
Source organism: Rattus rattus (assembly GCF_011064425.1). Taxonomy (NCBI): domain Eukaryota; kingdom Metazoa; phylum Chordata; class Mammalia; order Rodentia; family Muridae; genus Rattus; species Rattus rattus. The sequence goes on from NC_046154.1 coordinate 114,375,476, forward strand.
TTTTCCTGTTCAAGTAAAAGTTTTAATACTCTATTATAAAGCTGTTGTGTTAATACAGAATTGTAGGATAGATTCATGGAAGTATTTTAGAAAGAAACCTGATGAAATATACCTTATTCCAAACAGCAATTAAATTGGTTATTACAAAATACTGATATTTGGCCTATTACATATACAAATTTTTCAGGCAAAATTTATAATTTTATTCTTTGCATGCTTTTGTATTTCCTGTAAATTTGTGCATACAGCCCATAAAATATATGCTTACTGTATTTATAGATGGTTCATCTCAGGAAAAGGCAACATATATAATTGGAGCACATGTTAATTCTCTTGAGTTTCCCTTTGCTTCAGCACAGATTATTAAATTACATGCTGTAGCCGCTGTTTTTTAAATGTTGAAAATCAATCTTTCAATTCATATACTGATAGCCAATGAGTGGCTTATGGTTTGCAATTGGTTAAAACTTTTCCTTTTTTAGATAGTGCTAACCCTCAAATTTTTCAATTATTTATGCAATATAACTGATTGGAGGCAAGTTTTCTACATGAAATCAGTGAGTGATGATTTCAGTGTGAATGTCTGACAACTTGCTGTCCTATCAGAGCTCTGGCTCAGGCAATTGACTGACAAAACCATACGAATACACAGCTCTTTGGAAATTGTAATGAAGATGATAGCATACCCTCAGGGAAAGAGGAAGACTCCATTGAAGACTCACTCTCAATTCCCAGCCTCGCCCAGACAGTGGAGGGATTTCTAAGTAAGGCTGAATCTGGACAATATTTACAAGATTTGACACTTCTAATTAATATTTAAGAGCACTAACTGCTCTTCCAGAGAATGTACTGTTCCTTTATAGGCCATTTAAGAACTCAAACTAGATTGCCTGGATGGACCCCTTAGAAAGGGAGGGCAATGTTACCAGGCAGATTATAGGCCTTACATAGGAAAAATTAGCGAAACGATCTCATTCTTTGTATCACCAGAACAATAATGCTGGAGACAATAATTTGGTATACAAGTCAAATTATAAATACAAGTCCTCAGTGTCCTCAATTTCTTCCTGTATCACATAATAGTGTTAATTCTCGAGGACTTATAAGCAGCATTTTAATAAACAAAAAAATGGAGGAGTTACATCCCTGTATGCCATCCAATTATTTAAATAATGCTCCTTTTATTTTAAATTTTAAAATATGGATGCCAAGGAACTCTTTTGTCTATGGCACCCTACAACTAGGCATACTTCTGCCGAGATGAAATGGAAGAATTCACATATTGGCATATGGCATGATCCTGTTCCAATATTTTATATGGGGAAGAGGACATGTTTGTGTGTGTGTGTTTTTTGTTTTTTGTTTTTTTGTTTTTTTTGTAGAGGATGCTGCAGGAATGTGCCCACTGCCAGAGTGGCTGGTGAGACATGCTGATACTGGGAGCATGAAGATTCCTGGATTGGGTCCCTGGAGTCATTCCTGTGCCCTTGGAGGAAGATGGAGGATTCCCCCTCATCTTGTGTCATCACAGAGATCTTTGCATTGCTGCAGTCATTGTTACCACCACTGTGTATCCTGTCCCACCACAGCCTGCGCTCCAACCCTCTGTGCACTGCTGCATGCCAGAGGAGAAGACCAGACTCCAGCTGTTACCTTTGTCCCTCCTCATTCCCCCGGCAGCTATAGCCGCTGTGACTGGTGTTGCCATTTCACAGTTTGTGACTTTGCAGGAATGCCATGTGCATGAAGTTGCTGAAGACCAGGGAACTTTTCCCTGGTTGTACAGATCATAGGCATAGTTCCATTGCCTGCCAGTTGTTTGGGAGAAGAATGGCTGATCTTCAACTGTCATGGGAAAGACTTTGTCATCTTCACTGCTATTGTAGCAGTCATTGTTGCTGCAGCCACTGTGTCTGCAGTCTCTGGAATGGCTCTCCTCCAATCTGATGTTAAGGCAGGCACAGTGGGTAAAATTTCAGGAGTAGTTGCTGACAATTGAGAATTTTAAATTTAAATCAAGAGGAACAGCTTGACAATGGCCCTTGGTATTATGACCCTAGGTGTTTTGGGCTTAGGGCATCGCAGTAGTTGGCTTTGTCCTTCTTATCACATGTGTACTCCCAGCACTGGCCAGTAACTAAGCAGGTGTTGCTCTCCTTGGTAGGAGACAATCCTTCCACCCAAATTGGGCTCAGCCTTCATGAGAAGCAGTTAACCAAAGACAGGCAACTCTTTGGGACCAATCCTTGCCTAAGACAGGAAACTCTGAGATTGGCAGAGTTTTTCCAGAGATAGGAAAAAGGTTGCCACCTCAAAGTGTCCTAAGACAGGCGCTGCTTAATAAAAAATAAAATAGGGGGACTTGCCAGAGGCTCCTGGGTCCCCTGCAGTGTTTCACACCCTTGTCAGACCCTTCTGGGTCCCTTGCAGGGTTTGTTCCCTGCTTAGCCCTGCTGATGCATGTGGAAGCCTTTTGTTCCTAACAAAGGGATGCCCTGGCCCTGTAGTGACAACCTGGGCATGCACCTGGGTAATGGTCCATTAGTTCCTGTCTTTTCTTCTCAGTCTTTGTTCCTGGAATTTAGGCTGGTCTTCGTGGATTTCTCCCCAGTAAATTTGGGGCACGTATTCAGTCTTTTGATACTGTAGCCTTAAGCCAGGCTTTCTCATTGTGCATCCTAGATTTTTTCACTTGGTCAACTTAGGGTATATATTTGGTGAATAAAGCTACAGAATTGACATTCTTTCTCAACACAGATGATCCGCATAGGTGTGTGTTTTTAATACCGCAGGCTTATGCCCAGTTCTCAGTGCCTTCCAGTTTCATGAGTTCCCATTTATCATTTCTTGATCTTAGAGCCTGAGCCTTGAAGTTCTGTTTAGGAAATTTCTCCATGTGCCAATGAATTCGAGGTTCTTTCTCACTTTCTCTTCTATTGGATCTAGTGTATCTGGTTTTATATTGAGGTACTTGATCTACTTGGATTGAGCTTTGGAAAAGGTGAAAAATATGTATCTATTTTCATTTTTCTACATAGTGCCTACAAGTTTGACCAGCACAATTGAAATTGAGGATAATTTCTTCTTTCCATTGTATATTTTTGGCTTCATTGTCAATGACCAAGTGTCCTTAAGTGTGTAGTTTTAATTCTGGGTCTTCAATTCTATTCCATTGATCAACATACCAATATCATGCAGTTTTTCATTACTATTGCTCTGTATTATACCTTGAGTAAGTGATGATGACTCCCAAAGAACTTCTTTTATTGTTAAGAATTTTTATAATGATTCTGGGTCTTTTGTTTTTCCAGATGAATTTGAGAATTGCTCTTTCTATATCCATGAAGAACTCTGTTGAGATTTTGATGATGATTCCTAGAATCTGTAGATTGTTTTTGGTAAGATGGCTATGTTTATTATGTTAATTCCGTCAATCCATGAGTGTGGCAGATCTCTCCATTTTCTGAGTTCTTCAATTTCTTTCTTGGGAGACTTGAAATTCTTGTCAGACAGATCTATCACTTCTTTGGTTAGAGTTATCCCAAGATACTTTACATTATCTGTGACTATGTTGAAAGCTGTCATTTCTCTAATTTCTTTCTCAGCCCATTTATCATTTGTATAAAGGAAGACTACTGATTTATTTGAGCTAATTTTATATCCAGCCACTTTACTAAACTTGGCTATCAAACATAGAAGTTCTCTGGTATAATATTTGGGGTTGCTAATGTATAGTATCATAGCATCTGCAAATAGTTACACTTTGACTACTTCTTCGCCAATTTATATTCCCTTAATCCTATATTTGTTGTCTTATTGGTCTAGGTAAAACATCCAATACAATTATGTTTATATATGAAGAGAATTGGCATCCTTGTCTTGTCACCAATTTTAGTGGGATTATTTCCAGCATCTCTCCATATAATTTCACATTGGCTGTTGGTTTGCATTAAATCACTTTTATTATGTTTATATTTGGGCCTGATCTCCCCAATATTTATTTATTTATTTATTTATTTATTTATTTATTTATTTATTCATCCATTCATTTATTCATTTTTACACTCCAGTCTTCATTGCCCTCCTGGTCTACCCCCTAACTGTTCCACACTCCATACCTACTCCCCACCCCACACACCAGTGCCCATAATGATGTCCTTACCCCACTACCCTACCAGCCCTCTAAACTTCCTGGGGCCTCCAGTTTCTTGAGGGGTGGTGTATCTTCTCTAACTGAACTCAGACCCAGTAGTCTTCTGCTGTATATGTGTTGGAGGCCTCATGTCAGTTAGTGTATGCTGCCTGGTTGGTGATCCAATGTCTGATAAATCTCAGGGGTCCAGGTTAATTGAGACTGCTGGTTCTTCTACAGGGTTGCTCTCCTCCTCAGTTTCCTCCAGCTTTTCCCTAATTCAATCACAGGTATCAGCAGCATCTGCTCATTTGCTGGCTGCACATATTTGCATCTGACTCAGCTCCTTGTTGACTCTTTTAGAGGGCAGTCATGATAGGTCCCTTTTATGGATGTCCCATAGACTAAATAATGGTGTCAGGTCTTAGGGCCTCCCCTTGAGCTGGACCAAATCTTCTCCATTTCCATCCCTGCATTTCTTTAAGATATGAAAATTTATGGGTCAGAACTTTGACTGTGGGATAGCAACTCCATCCCTTACTTTTTGCCCTGTCTTTCTGTTGGAGGTGGGTTCAATACTTTCCCTCTGTAGGACATTCTACCTAGGGTTCCCTCCTTTGAGTCCTGAGAGTCTCTCACTTCCCAGGTCTCTGGTATATTCTAGAGTATCCTCCCAACCTCCTTCCTCCCACAATCACCTCTTTCCATACATTCTGCTTGCCCTCAAGTCTTCAGTCCTTTCCCCCTACCCAATACCAGATCATGTTCCCCTCTCCCCCACCCCCAGCCTCTTTCCCTCCCTTGTACCTCCTTCCCTCCCACCCCCTTGTAGTTGCTTTCTACTCCCTCTCATGTGGGACTGAGGCATCCTCAACTGGACCCTTCAGCTTGTTGACTTTTTGTGTTTTGTGTACTGTATCTTGGGTATTCGTATTTTCTTTTTCTTTTTTGTCTGATATCCACTTATTAGGGAAAATATACCATACATATTAACTCACTCAAGATGATATTTTCTAGTTCCATCCATTTGCCTGCAAAATTCAGGATGTCCTCTTTTTTAATAGCTGAGTAGTATTTGATTGTGTAAATGAACCACATTTTCTATATCCATTCTTCTGTCATGGGACATCTAGGCTGTTTCCAGCTTCTGGCTATCACAAATAAGGCTGCTATGAAAATAGTAGAACATGTGCGACTATGGCATGCAAGAGCATCTTTTGAGTTTATTTCCAAGAGTGGAATTTCTGGGTTTTTAGGTATCTCTATTTTCAATCTTCTGAGGAACCTCCAGATTAATTTTCAGAGTGGTTGTACCAGTTTGCAAGCTTACCAGCAATGGAGGAGTGTTCCTCTTTCTCTACATTCTTGCTAACATGTGTAGTCATCTGAGGTTTTGATATTAGCCATTCTGACTGGTATATGGTAGAATTTCAGGGTCATTTTGATTTGCATTTCTCTGATCACTAAGAACTTTGACCATTTCTTTAGGTGTTACTCCGCCATTCAAGATTCCTCTGTTGTGAATTCTTAGTTTAGTTTTGTGTTTCAGTTTTCGAAATGGTTGTTTGGCTTTTTTGGTGGTCATCTTCTTGAGTTCTTTATATGTTTTGGATGTTAACCCTCTATTGGATCTGGGGTTAGTGAAGAATTTTTCCAAATCTGTAGAATGACAATTTGTCTTACTATGTCCTTTGCTTTATAAAACCTTTCCAGTTTCATGAGGTCCCATTTATCAAATCTTGGTTTTAGAGAATGAGCCATTGGAGTTCTGTTTAGGAAATTTCCCCCGTGCCAGTGAGTTCAAGGATCTTTCACACTTTCTCTTCAATTAGATTTAGTGTATCTGGTTTTAGGTTAAAATTTGTGTTGCACTTGGACTTTAGCTTTGTGCATGGTGTCAAATATGGATCTATTTTTATACTTTTAAAATAAAGGGGTATTTTACTTTGTCAAATGATTTTTCTGCATCTAATGAGATGATTATGTGATTTTTTTCTATGAGTTTGTTTCTATATTGAATTTTGTTAATGGATTTTTGTATATTGGACCTACCTTGCATTCCTGGCATGAAGCCTACTTGATCATGGTAGATGATTTTGATGTGTTCTTAGATTCAGTTTGTAAGAGTTTTGTTGAGTATTCTGCATCAAAAATCTTAAATTTTAATGAAGTTCACCTTGTTTTATTGTGTCCTTATGTGGTTTATATTTCACAGTAGTTGTGGCTCCATAAAATTAATTAGGTATTGTTTCTTTTGTTTTATGGAATGGTTTTCAGAAGGCTGTGATTAGATCTTCTTTGAAGGTCTGTTAGAATTCTGCATTAAAGTAATCTGGCCTTAGGCTTTCTTAGGTTGGGACATTTTAATGATTTCTATTTCCTTATGGGACATGGGCCTGTTTACTTAGTTCACCTACACTTGATTTAATTTTGGTACATGCTATCTGTCTATAACATCATCCATTTCATCTAGGTTTTACAGTTTTGTTCATTATAGGTTTTTGCAGTAGGATCTGTTGATTTTAGAATTTCTTCCCTTTCTGTTGTTATGTCTCCCTTTGTATTTCTTTTTCATTTCTGATTTTGTTGATTTGAAAACTGTCTCTGGGCCCTTTAGTTCGTTTGGCTAGCAGTTTATCTCTCTAGCTTGCTGATTTTCTCAAAAACTAGCTTTGGTATTTGTTGATTCTTTGTATAGTTTACTTTATTTCTATTTGATTAATTTCAGTCCTGAGTTTAACTCTTTGCTGCTGTCTAGTCCTCTTAGGTGTGTTTACTTCTTTTTGTTCTAGAGTTCTCAGATATGCTGTTAAGTTGCAAGTATAGGATCTCTCCAATTGTTTTTACCAGGGTACTTATTGCTATGAGTTTTCCTCTTAGCACTGCTTTCATTGTGTCCCATAAGTTTGGATATGCTGTGTCTTTATTTTCATTGAATTCCAGGAAGTCTTCAATTTCTTTCCACATTTCTTCTCTGACCAAGTTGTCATTGAGTAGGTAATTATTCAATTTCCATAGGTATGTGGCTATTCTCTTGTTTTTGTTGTTATATAAGAACCAGTCTTAGTCTATAGGTGATCTGATATGATTCATGGGATTATTTCAGTCTTGTATTGGTTGAGGCTTGTTTTGTGACTGATTATATGGTCACTTTTGGAGAAGGTACCATGAAGAACTGAGAAGAAGGTATATTATTTTATTTTAGGGTGAAATATTCTGTAGATGTCCGTTAAATCCATTTGATTCATAACCTCTATAATTTTAACTGTCCTGTGTATTAGTGAGTGTTGTTGTGTGATGTTCAATGTGTGTTTTGAGCTTTAGTGGAATTTCTTTTATGAATATCCTTGAATTTGGGACATAGATATTCAGAACTGAGAGTTTCTTTTGGTGAATCTTTCCTTTGATGAATATGAAGTGTTCTTCCTCATCTTGCTTTATAACTTTTGATTGATTAGATATTTTACTGAATATTAGGATGGCTACACCAGATTGTTTTTTGGGACCATTTGCTTCAGAGACTTTTTTTTTCAGAATTTTACTCTGAGGTAGTGTCTGTCTTTCTTACTGAGGTATGTTTCTTGTATGCAGCAAAAGTCTGGTTTCTGTTAGCATATCCAGTCTGTTAGCTTATATCTTTTTATAGGGCAATTGAGTCTGTTGATATGAGAGATATTAAAAACTGATAATTGTTACTTCCTGTTATGTTTGTTGTTGCAGTGGCATTTTGTGCATATGATATGTTTCCTTTGAGCTTTTTTTGTGATATGATTAATACCTGTTTTTTTTTTTTCCTTTTTTGTAGGTACCTTCCTTGTGTTGGAGTTTTCTTTTTATAATCATCTGTAGGGATGGGTTGATTGATAGCCATTGTTTGAATTTGGTTTTGTCCTACGATATTTTGATTTTCTCCATCTATGTTGATTGAGAGTTTTGCTGGATATAGTAGCATGGCCTGGCATTTGTGTTTTCTTAGGGTCTTTATGACCTCTGTTCAGGCCCTTTTGGCTTTCAATGTCTATGTTGAAAAGTCTGGTATAATTCTGATAGATCTGCATTTATATGTGTGACCTTTTACCTTCATTCATTGTTTTTTGCATTTAGTGTTTTATTATTATTTATTTATTATTTGTTACTATTATTATTTATTATTATGACTTTATTTATTATTATTATGTAATGAGAGGATTTTCTTTTCTGGTCCAATCTATTTGGTATTTTATAGGCTTCATGTGCCTTTCTGGTCATCTCTTCCTTTAGGTTAGAGAAGTTTTATTCCATGATTTTGTTGAAGATATTTTCAGGTCCTTTGTACTGGGAATCTCTCTTCTATTCCTATTATTCTTAGATTTGGTCTTTTCATTAAGTCCTGGATTTCCTGGATGTTTTGGGTTAGGATTTTTTTTATGTTTTGAATTGTCTTTGACAGTTGTGCCAATATCTTCCATGGTATCTTCTATACCTGAGATTCTCTTTTCTATCTTTTGTATTCTGTTGATGATGCTTACATCAGTAGTTCCTGACCTCTTTCCTAGGTTTTTAATTTCAAGGGTTGCCTCCATTTGTATTTCTTTTATTGTTTCTTTTAGATTTTGGACTGCATTTTTCATTTCCTTCACTTGTTTGGTAGTGTTTTCCTCTATTTCTTTAAGGGATGTATTTGTATCCTCTTTAAGGGCTTCTACCTGTTTATCTATGTTTTCTTGCATTTCTTTCAGTGAGTTACTTACATCCTCTTTAAAGGACTCTATTGTCTTGATGAGATAGGATTTTAGGTAAGCTTCCTGATTTTCAGGTGTGTTGGTGTATTCAGGTTTTGCTCTCGTGGGAGACCTGGGTTCTGATGGTGCCAAAGTATATTGGCTTCTGTTGCTTATGGTTTGTGCTTGGCCATTGCCATCTGGTAATCCCTGGTGTTAGCTGGTTTGGATGTCTCTGTTTGTTATCTGCCTCTTGTGTCCTTGGGTAGCTGCCAGTCTCCTGGTAGGCCTGTGGCCCTGGCTGTAGCAGACCTACTGTAAGATCTTCAGGCTGTAGTGTCTTCAGAGGTATAGACAAGGAGCTGATTTGTTGTCCTGGATGCAGCAGATCTCCTGGGAAGGCTTTATGCTGCTGGGTCTTCAGAGGAGCAGTGGATCTGTTTCCATATATGTGGCTGTTCTCTTGGGAGACCTTCATGCTGTGGGGTCTGTGGCCCTGAGTGCATCAGAAGAGTTGCCTTGTGTGCAGTGGATCCTGGAGGCCTTGAGACTGTGGTGTCTTCAGAGGAGCAGGCAAGCCTGTATTTTTGTTATATTTTCCCCTTTCCCATCTCCTTCCAGATCCTTCACTAAATACTCAACTTTACCCACAAAAAAGAAATAGAAAAATCTGGGCATTATATAGTGTGTTTGGTGTTGCTCAATTACTCCTAAGCATGAAGCTGCCTTGGACTGTGGTAGATATACCCAGGTTCAGTCCAAAAAAAAAAAAAAAAAACCTCATACTTTTATCTGCCAACAGGCATAAATTGCAAAGAGCTTCTTTGTCTGGGGTGGGGTTTTGTGCCCTCTCCCCCTTCTCTGTCCTGGGATTTTTTTTTCATGCTTGTCCATGCTATTACAGTCTCTGTGAGTTCATATCCATACAGGCTATTGTATGAACTTTTGATTTAAGCATGTTAGTTTTCTCCCCTACTATATGCCTTGCTGTATTCAGGGTGACATTTGCCTCGAGTAGCATAATGTTTATAAGTTGTACAACAATAAAGGTAGACACTATTTCCATATAAAGAGAAATAAAACTTGTATTATTTTGTATACCAGAGTAAAGATCTGTAAGATTTACACCAAAATGCCATACAAATTTTATTAAATCATCTAGATTTAAGGAAGTACATGCTAATAGGAGCCTGATATATCTGTCTCCTGAGAGGCTCTACCAGAGCATGACAAATACAGAGGCAAATGCACACAGCCAACCATTGAACTGAGAATGGGGTCCCCATTGGAGGAGTTATAAAAAGGACTGAAGGAGCTGGAGGAGTTTGCAATCCCATAAAAACAACAATACCAATCAACTGGAACTCCCAGGGACTAAACCACCATCTGTCTGCTCACATGGACAGACCTATAGCTCTAGCTGCATATGTAGCAGAGGATGGCCTTGCTGGGCAACAATGGGAGGAGTAGCCCTTAGTCCTGCCAAGGCTGGACCACACTAGTGTAGGGGAATGTCAGGGCAGGGAGGCAGGGAGGGTTGTGTGGATGGGTGGAGGAACACCCTCATAGAATCAGGGGGAGGGGGATTGGATAGGGGGTTTATGGATGGGAAACCAGGAAAGGAGATAACAGTTGAAATGTGAATTTAAAAGATCCAAGAAAAAATGTTAAAAAAAAGACACTCACCACCACCCCCTCCAAAAAATGAGTGAAATTAAGGTATAACGAATGGACCTTCTGAAATGATCATGTTAAATTTAGAATGACTGATATCCAAGTCTTCTATAACTGATCTCTGTTGAGTGTAGTTAAGGGACCAAGCAGTCACAGGAACTCACACCTAAAGCTCATTGTTCCTTGGCTGTCATAAGAAGTGTCTATGGATGCCATTAAACTTGTTCCCGGTGGTTTTTGCTCATCTCTTGAGCTTTGTGCCCCATCCATTACATGACACTTTTTAGTGTTCTCTCTCTGCACTAGTACCAAAATTGCTGCTATAACACTGAGTGTTACAAAGGGAAAGGTCACGAGGGTGTAAAAGACCATAGTATCTCTGTTTATCCCTGTTTTGAGGACAGAATGTGGTTTTTAGAAAATTTCACAACAGCTATACTTAAATATCATAAATGAGCCAAGGTCGTGCTGAACTTACCCTGGACGGCAAAAGAAATTATGATGAAAAGATTTTGGCTACATATATTTGTATCAAACATGAAATTGTGTATCTTCTGCTAAAGGAAAAAGGGGAAGTAGATATTGGGAAACCAGAGTATAGGTCCTTACAAAAGTGTTTCTTGGAGTAGTTGTAGATGTTAATAAAACAGTGCCTCTTCTACAGAATTCTGTCCCATGTAAAGCCAAGGTAATTTCCTAGTTATTTCATGGTGAAAGGATGGAGGCTAAAACTTAGTCTTAGTAAGCACAATTTCAGGCACAATTAAACACAAGCATAATTTTAGATATTAATAAACAAGTGTTTTTTATCTTGAACTTTATGCCTAACAGAAGGAAAAAAGACATTTATAAAATTACTTTGAAGTTTATTTCACATAATTGTATTTTCTCCCAGCTGATGTATTAGTATTATTATTTCAAAGGCAATTTTTCATAGAGGAAGAAAAAAAAAAGTCCAACTTAGCTATGTGACCATGATCTCAACAATATGTATATCAGTACAGATCACAGTGGTTATGCTAACATATCTAAAACTCTTTTTAAAAACCTAAAAATATTCATGTAAGTTTAAGGGGTTGGAGTCAGATTTATGTTTCACAGGTCACATACACTCCAGATAGGACCATCAATCAACAGTTTATTCCCCCACCTGCCTCTTCTACCTATCCCTGAGAACTGAACCTCTTTTTTCTCTCTCTCTCTCTCTCTCTCTCTCTCTCTCTCTCTCTCTCTCTCTCTCTCTCTCTCTCTCTCCCTTTGCCCCCTCCTTCTGGCCCTCATTCTCTCTCTTCTGTTAATCTGGTCTTGGGACTCTACTCCCCCAACTACCAGGACCAATGACTTGGAAGTTTTGAATGTTTACCACAGTGTAAAAAGTTTGTCCTTAACTCCTTAACATTATCTTCTGTCCCTAATTTATATCTGTTCCAGTAGATTTCTAGAAAATTAAAGGTTGCAAACAGTTTCAAATGAACCTGCCCTTCCTGCTTCTGACTAATCTCTGAGCCAACTTATCCTAGATTTTAAAGCTGCTACCACAGGTGGTCCAGCCTCTCAAAGTTTTCCAAAGAGGCCTGCATTTCCTTAGTTCCAGATGATCCCACAGAGCCTATAAGAGTTAGGGTAAGGGTTTAAAGAGCCTAAGGGGATAATAAGTCCTCAAGAATACCAACAGAGTCAACTAAGCCATACCCCTGGGAGCTCCCAGAGACTAAACCATCAACCATAGAGCTAGTCCCACTGGGAGAGGAAGCAACTAATCCTGGAGAGATTTGATGACCCAGGGAAGAGTGATGTATGGTGGGGGAGAGGGAAGATCACCCTCTCAAAGGCAATGGGAAGGGGAGTTAGGGTGAAGAACTCTGGGAGGGGGTCATGAAGGAGAATAACATGGAATATAAATAAATATAACAATGAGTTAAAAAGAGAAAAAAGAAAAGGAAGTGGTTGCCAAAGTTAAATCTGTTTCATAGCAACATTAAGAAGGTCTCTGGGGACATTTCAGAAAGGGAACCAAGACTGACTCGTTGAGAGTCACAATTTTGCAATAAGGGGCTGGGGACCAGTAAGACAGGATAGGCTGCTTAATTTACTATCCCCTATGCAGCAGATGAGCCTAACATTACATTTTTTTATATTCATAAATAAAAAAAAACTATTAAGATCATTTGCCATAAGTTGTGAATAGCATTATAGTCATGATTTGATTTGTTACTGTGCCCTAACAGCACCATTCAGCTACCACAAAGTAGCTGTTTATGAAAGCAATCAGATCTGTAACATGGTGTCTTCTTCTTTAGAAATATTAATGATCTTTCATTCTATACTAAAGGCAAAGGCCAGAGCCTTCAAATTTAAAACTGTAGTTTACTATTTAAGTATCAGTTTCTCACAATCTAATAAAAACATGACAGAATAATAACAGAGAGATTTAGACACCTCTCTCTCTCTCTCTCTCTGTGTGTTTGTGTGTGTTGTGTGTGTGTGTGTGTGTGTGTGTGTGTGTGTGGTGTAATAATCAAGACCCTATATACAAATCATTTGTATCTTGTAGTTATTCTGACTCTCCTGTGGGTTCTCTAATGAGAACAAAAAAGTAATGAAACATAATTTTAATGTCTAGCATCATTCTTGAGCATAAGGCAGGTATATTTGTTAAGGCCTAGGGAGTACATAGAGTATGAGTTTCAATGACTCAGTCATGTTTAGTTCAAATTTCACTTTTCTGCTGTGTAACTATGAGTGGCTGCAGCAGAGTCCAACCTCATAAAGAGTGAAAATATAATTATATGATATATAACAAAATAGTCTTATTTTAAATTATTAGGTCATTTTAATATGTAAAACCATTTTATTTCCTGGCTGTAGCAAAATACATGGCAAATCAGATCCGACAATAAGTTATATTTTTCTGATTTTTGTTCTATATATATAACTTAAATAATTTTGTCTTTGGTAGAATTTAATTGAATAGTTATAATCGTTCATATGTAAGTATATATTTAAAAAGAGAGGAATAAACACGTAGGTAAAATGGTAGAAAAATAAATACATACACACACATATATATATAGGTATAATACATACATACACACATACATACATACATACATACATACATATATACACATACATACATACATACATACATACATACATACATACATACGTGAACAAATGAAAGCCTAAAAATTCTGGTTATTTTTTTTTTCAGGGCACATAATCAATGTAAAACCCAACATTAACATCAAGGTTTGAGTGAGAAGTATCCTATGGCATTTTCTTATTGTTTCCCAGAATATTTTGCTGAGATAGACCACAAAGTCTTGCCTCAGCTTAGAGGGAATAGGTATAATAATGAATCAGCAATGTCTTCCTTGAGTGGTGGAGGTTGGGGATGAGTCTCACCATTCTGTGTAATTATTCTCTATCTCTAAAAGATGGAATTAGCGCTAACAATAGCCTCTGATTTCGAGAATTTTGGAGTGATTATAGTTTGAAGTTGCTGCATTCCAGGCAATTCCAGACCTGGAAAGATTTTCAAAAATAAGCTGATTTACAGTGATACTCATTGCATTGTATTCCGATCATGTTATCAGACAAGCTCTTTGGGTCACCCTAGGACTGTTATCTCTGCTCTTCTCCAGTTTCGTGTTCTGTGTTAGGACTGCTTAGAGGTATGGGCTTACTGCCTGTTCCTCCTTCTGAAAGCATATTTCTCCCCAATGCATAGTTGAAGCCCAGACCACTTTTTTATGCTCCCTTTTTTTTAGCATGTTCATTAACATATAACAATGGAATACAAAGGCACACATGCACACTTATTCATAATTTTAACATATAAAAATGAAATACATACCCATATACACACATTCTTTTTTGATATATAACAATGGAACAGAAACACATGCACTTATTTTTTATTGACATATACTAATGGACTATAAACAGACAAATACACACACACACACATGCATACACATTTGTGACTCATTCTGTATGTTATATATGCTGTGAAATGATCTTATGAAGATATTTAGCATATTTACCTTATGCATTTTCGTGGTGAACACATTCTAACTATTCTAGGTATTTTGAAGTGTTGGATACACTGATGTGAATCATAGATATCTTATTATACAATAGCAATTTTCCAACCTCTTTTATCTCCTCACTGCACCATACTGAGCCTCTGCTAAATCTTTCAATGACATTTCCTTGTTTTATCTATTTTAGGGCAAGATGTGACAATGTAGCTTAGGTTAACCTGAGTCCTGTTTTGCAGCTCAGGATGGATTCATATTGGCAACAATTCTCTTGCTTCGGTCTTCAAGTCCTAGGATCACAAGTATGTATTTGTGGGCATGTGCTAACACATTCACTTTAAGATCAGCTTCTTTGCATATAAATAAATTTTAGTCCAATGACATGGCTATTCTGGTTGGAATAAGGATGTTCCTTTAGTACACATCTCTAATCCTAAACAATGTAGGTAAGATTAATTTATAGAAGGAAGCAATCATATTTGAAAGTGACATCTAATTGAGCAGCAGACAAAGTGACGAATCAGAGGAAGATTTCACAGAATGGGTGAGAAATAGAATATGCCCAATTTCACAATAGCATAACAGGATAGAAAAGCTATTAAAGAGTACTGCAGATAGAGTGAATGGGTCAGTTCTGTTCAGGCAAAACAGTGGAGTTTAGCTGAGTTTCGTTTGGAGGAGTTCAGTTCAGTGTAGTGTTTGCAATGCAGTAGAGCTGAATTTGTTCATCAGTTTATACAGTCCAAGGAAGGTCAGGAGAGGCAGTTGAAGTCAGAGAATAAGAAGGACTTAGAAGATTAGAACAAACTACTAGAGTTAATTTGAACTCTAATTTTTAATATTAGTATATGTGTCTCTCTGTGTGTTTGCATGTGTGTGTGCCATGTGTGTGTACATATGTGTGTGCATGCCATGCTTACCACAGTGTATGTAAAAGATCCAAAGACAACTTGCAGAAATTTGTTCTCCCTTACCACTATATGGAACTCCAGGATCAAACTTACTTTGCTAGGCTTGAGGACAAGTGTCTTTAAATAATGAGCCATCTTGCTGTCCAGACTTTATTCATTTAGAGTGGCTGAAGAGCATTCCAACACAAATATAAACTCCATTTTTCTATTCTTTCATATATTGATAGATCCTCATGTTCATTACCTATCTGACAATGTGAAAGTAAGTTTTTCAATACAATAATTACAAAAGTCCAAATAACAGTTTAATAGCTGATTTCACTTTTTTGGATATATACAGAGGGGTGAGATTTATGATAATCCAAATCTTAACATTTTGCTAAATGATTATCTATAAGGTTACTTCCACATATGTTCCTAGAAAATAATTGTATTCATTATTCTCAAGTACTCCAAGTCCATGCTATAAGAGAAAATTCTGCATTAATCTATATACTGGGTATCAACTTGGGGACTAAGGAGATGGGAAGTGGGAATTAACCTTTAGTTTAAGATTTGGTTATGACCTATAATTTTCTTATATAAAGCCTCCATATAATTTGAATTGGTGTTTGGTTATGTGATGTTCTTATTCATCTTTAGATTTATACTTGTTAGGTTCCTGAAGACTCAGCTTTAACCCTGATGATAGCACTGCGTTCTCTGGATAATACAAAGTCATCTTATGATCAATGATCAATCTTATCATCTTGAGGTCAATGATACTGCATGATGTCATCTTCAAAGCCTATTTGTCATATCACATAATAAATTCTTACATAAAATGTAATAATTTAAAGCCATAATTCTACTCACTATATATTTATAAAGAAATGAAAAACAATATATTTACATGCAGCAAAATAATGTTATGATCCTTTTTCATAACAATGAATTTTGCTTTGTACATGCACACATGGCTAATAGGAGAAGTAGCTAGGCTTCCTGTCTATGCTTGAATAAACAGTGTGTAACCTAAGTCATTGTCTAATCCTTCAATGCTTCTGTACTTTAATCACAAAACAATAGTAATATATTTGACACACCTAAGTCACTGGCCTTATCAGATCATTGCAAAACATAAATAGTGCCAAATGCAATGTTTCAGGAATTTAGCACCTAGCTTTTATTTTCAATGTTGATTATTGATCATGATCATGTCTCTTGTTTGAGAAAAAAAATAGAATAAATCAATGCTGAGATGGATATGTATGTAGAATTATTTAGCTATAATCAACTTTAAAAATCATATGGAACACTCCATATGGCATATGTAAGTGCAAATAGGGAAAAATTGAATGAAACATTTGTTCCTTCTCATATTCTATTATGATAATAGGTAATGTAATGTCTTGTCTGGCAACTCATCTGTCATGCTGGAATCTATGAAATGACAGGCCAAAGTAGACTGTGCTAAGGACAGCCAGTGTAGCAGGGCATGGCTGATGTCTGTGTAGTGGTGCCAAAAATCAGAAAAGCCTAGGCAAAGGTATGCTTGGAAGAATTTAATGAAGACTTCTCATGATAGACAAACAAAGCCAAGGATGGCACATCATTTCAATAAGAACAAACATGCAAGATATTAGATCTTTTCTTCCTGTCCCCGAATTCTATAATCATCTGTTTGGCTTTTAAACCTTCACCTATGATTATGACAGCAAACCTCATATCCACAGCATTCCCTTGTAAGATGAAAATAAAATGATAGGAAGTAATTGAATTTTGTTCTGACCCTCTTTGGCCTCTGTGCAGAAGCAATTTGTAAATTACTTAGGAAAAAGATATTCGCCTCAGGACAAAAATGCTAGGTGGAGAGAAGAATTTAGTTCAGTAGTGATGTCTCTGAGAACATTCACTGTCCTGGCTCAACATGAAAATTGAAATGGAAATTTCTCTTCATCCTTATGCATTAGAAAGATCTGTTCCAGTCACTGTCATGCTTTCTATTTTTCTATCTATACCACCACTAGACCTAAAACTTTACAGATTATGCTCAAGACTTTGTTATTAAAATCACAGTATACAGATAAGCAAAAAGGGAGAGAAACAATACTGCAAATAACTTCGGCATAAGCTGTTGGGTTCTCACATTCGGGCAAATTGAGAACAGTCCAGGTTTTAGTCTTACGATTTTGGTTGATATATATAAGGTATATATCTGATATATATATATATCAGATAAGGTAAAAAAAAGTGATGCTAAATGAGGTAAAATACTTACTTTCCTTTGTCTCTTTGGATGTGATTCTGATTATATGACTCATAGCCACAAAGAAAAATAGTTTGAATATTATCATTAGGATTCAGATTAAGTCAAAAGTATGTCTAAAGAATACCATTCTCTAAAGATTATAAACACATTGTTTCTTATAACCATCAACAATATTGATATGTGTGTGACAGACAAAGGAAGAGAATGAAAATGATTTAATAAAGAAATTCAAAACTAATGTAAAAATAAAATTACACCTTAGCTGTCATAGCCTTAGAGAGCTGAGGGTCCAAGATGAAACATTTTGTTTTATTTCTGAAGCTCTGATTGTCCTGCCAATATACATTTGTGCTGTCACTCTGAGGACCCACTGGTAGGATAGAACTGGCGGGCAGCTCTTGATTGATGAGTGTTCCTTTCAATTTTATTATTTGTTGTGTATTTCATCTCTGACATGTTTAACTGAAAATATTCACTCAGGAATCTTACAATTATGTGAGTCAACCAGCAGCAGAATTCCATTTCAGTGTATTTAGGACACGTCAGTAAAAAACAACTGTACAAAACCTGAACAGGGTATTTGGAGATAAGGACAATGTTAGTTCTAAAGTATTATTGGTCAGTTTGTATTGATGAACAAAGTAACAAAAACTGAAGAGAAAAAAAATACAAGAAGCAATTATAAATCAGAAAGGGATGCTGTGACCGTTCTTAAATTATTTATAACACTAAATTTTGGTGGGGAATCTTACTATTTTTCCATTTTTATCTTTGCTTGAAAAAGACAAAAGACCTCAAAATTGAGATGTTACATTATACTTCTTAATTTTCTAAAAATCAGCAAAAAGCTTTAATGACTACAGCAGCCTTAGAGTCAAAACACATCCCATGCTTTCCTTTATGAACTACTACAGGTTTGCACAGTGTTCATGCCACAGTCTGAGGTAGATATCTGAATCTCATGGTATAATACAAATTGACTTCAGTTTTGCCTCTACATCTGTTCTGCCTGACTGTTTAAGGTGAATAAAAGTAGTGTTCCTCTCTTCTTTTCTTTACCTTGCTGCAGAACTAGCTTTCATAGCTACTAGAGTTCTTTATAGCTCAGCTGCAGGAAAGGGAGCTCAGATTATGTAACAAATGACTGGAATTTGAGTGTTTTCCTTGTGGTTGATTGATTGTTCTTGTCTTCTGTAACTAGAAGATCCAGGGATAAGTTTGAAATTAGAAGTGACTTACCTTAACTATTCATAGTGTCACCACTAAGCTTGCCTTGGTAGCCAGTTCCTTTCTCTCAGACTGATTCTGTTGCCAGGTAAATGACTGTATAGTCTGGACTTCTCATACATTCCTTTACTTCATAATTGGACACAGACAGGTTTCTTCTGCAGAAATCACCCCAGACTAGATTTTTTTCTCTCTAATTGAATCAGTTTATTTCAGAGACAATACAAAGGAAATGGCTGGCAATGATCAAATGCTAAGCATAGAGCAAGTTAAATTAAGGGAAGCTAAATCCTGTGAGTTATGCATTAGTGTTATATTGATTAGCTTGGTGAAGGAATAATTGTAGGAGTTGATCTTATTACTGTTAAAAACCTTCTGGGAACAAATTATATTGTTTAGGGATATTTGAAATGTACAAAAGAAGTTATGAACTAGGCTGGGAAATTGAAGCTGTGTGCATATGTAGTCACCGTATTTCAATAATTTGGTACATGCATCTGTGAACCTTAAAGATAATATTCTTATAAGCACAAAATAAAATCCTATGCTAAGGTCCATACAGATATTTTTCATAGCATATACAGTTCTATTTTACTAAATATTATTACTCTTACTTAGAGAATGAGAAAACTATGGTATACAGACATTAAGCTTTATTAAGAAGCAATGGGATGTGATTTAATGTTTACCTTTTAATTTCAAAGTTTGCTTTTATGATTATATACATTGTATTATTTGTATTATATACAAAATATTGTCTCTTGGGTCACTTTCTTTTTATTATGGACACATAGAGAAAAGTGAAAAATTCCAAGCTTTCTTCAATAGTGTGTCTTTAAGTGCCTAAATCATAGTCTTGATTATAAAAACAAGTATTTATACACTGCTGAATAAAGATATATAGTGCACCTGGACAATTACATTATTTCTTTGTGTGGTTGTTTGTATGAGAAATTTCTCCCATAGGGTACACACACACACACACACACACACACACACACTTGGTCTCAGGTGGGAGAAATGTTTGGGAAGGTCATGAAAGCTTTGTGAGTAGAGCCTTCATGGAGAAAGTATATAACTAAGAGTAGAGTTTCCGTGTTTGTAGTCTTCTTCCTTTTTGGTTCTTCCTCTCTGCATATGTGTGCACAGAAAAGGTGAGATGACAGGTTTTTTTCTGCCTTTCTTGACAATTAACATATATTCCATTTTATGGTGCCTTCTATTAATCTGTGAATGAAAGCAAATACTCTCCCTAAGTTGCATTCTGTCACTTGGTATAAAGGAATCCTTGAATTGGATGCTATGCATAAATGAAGAGAATTAGAATTTCCTTTGGAGAAAGTAACAACAATGTCTATTATGATCTTTGAGTAAAATTCTGATTTGGAATCTGTTGACACCTATCTGACTTACATAGAACTTTCTATGCATTTGCTTGCTCCATTGTAACATTAAGATACCTTGTGCTACACATCTTTTTGTCTTAATGTATTTTATTGATAGATAAACATGGTAGTAATATAATGGTCCATCATATTTTTACTTAAACTTTCACTGAACATGAAATTATTATTGCTATTATTAATCTTTCATTGTTAACATCACTTTCTAGTCAAAAGTTTATATATATTTTTTTCTAGAGCATGCTTTGTTTATGATTTATATCTTAGTAGAAGATGATTCTTAATTTCATCAATAATTTGCATCATTTGATGAAATCATCCATACCCATACCAGAGTTAAGTGGCAGAGAGAATCAGACAGTATTAATTGCCATTGTGGACTTATATTTCTAAAAGTTTTTGATAGTTACATATTTTCACTGTGACAATGCATGTTGAGCTTCAAAACCTACAAAATAATAATTACTGTTATGAATGCTACGTAAATATTTCTAACAAAATTTAGAGAAAGTAGGAATTTTATTGTGGAGAAAAATATGAATTTAAAGCATTATCTCATTTAGTGAAGATCACTCTACTCTAAAGTAAAAAATATAAACACAAAGAAAATGCGGTAGGTTATTCTTTTCTATAGTAATACCTTGGGATACTTTCCAATAAACACTGCTGGTGTAGTTAGGCACAGTTTTCCACAAAGCTATTTATACTTCCCATAAAATTTAGTGCATTCAATCACAGACAGAATGAGTATTTATGAATATTCTTATGTGCCAAGAAAAAAAAATCCTATCTATGAAGTTCTGCTTCTTGGTAATTCAGAAAAAAGAAATAGCTTCATGCAAGGCCAAGATCTAGGTTTGTTTTGTTTTGTTGTTTTGTTTTGTTTTGTTTTGTCTTTTAGGAGAATGATATCCTTTATAGAGTATACTTGATAATGGAAGATACCCAAGTTCATTCTCATCTGTTATTTTCACTGATAACATTATTAGATTTTGATATTGCATACGGTGTACCAACAAATTGTGACCTTGCTTGGATTACCCCTTCAAATGGTGAAACTCACTAGTAAGTATGATTGAAAATGGTACATTCAAGTCAAACATGACACCTCTGTTAAAGTTTATTTATTCTATTAATGATCCTAAAATTTTAGATAGGATGTTGCAGAAATGCAATAAATGTTGGAGGACCTCGTATCCTTTGCCATCTGTGTGGTTGTAGGTCTGGAAGAAGTCCAAGTGTGGGTAAGGCAGTTAGTTGCTGGTCCACTGGAGTCAATTTTCTTAAAATTAGGGAAGGATGGAGTCTGACTTCTTTTTTCTTCTTTGTTTTTGATAGTCCTCCAACGAGAGACGTTTGCTTACACTCTCCAGAGAGCTCGATCTAACTGGCCAAATAAAAAAATGTAGACAGCTGATTTGATCGTCCAAAAAAGATGTCCAGCACATCAGTATTTCCTTTTACTCTAAGATCTCCTCTTCTCTTCTGTTCCCTTCTCTTCCCCTTCTCTTCTCTTCTCTTCTCTTCTCTTCTCTTCTCTTCCCTTCCCTTCTCTTCTCTTCTCTTCTCTTCTCTTCTCTTCTCTTCTCTTCCCTTTCCTTTCTCTCTCCTGTCTCCCTGTCTCTCTGTCTCTCTCTTTCTCTCTCTCTCTCTCTCTCTCTCTCTCTCTCTCTCTCTCACACACACACACACACACACACACATTGGTTATGTACTGAAAAGAATAAAAGTATCAGTGTGACACACCATTAAAAACCTGAGTCTAATAGTTATTAATGTATTCCCTTAGAAATCAAAATTTTAAATAAAAATGAAGCTGTAATTTTCATTTATCTACAGAAGGGAATCCTAGTTTTAGTTTTATTAAATCTTTTTCTGAATGCTTCTGGAATTCAATAATATTTTTCTTTGCTAACTAAATTAGTTTTATGCTTATTAATTTATTATAGATTATTATTATATGTTAACTATAAAATATCACTGAGAGGTCAAAATTGCATTTTGTCTGATGGTCATCAGACTGCTTTCTTTTCTTTCTCTTCTTTACCCATTAAGGTATTCTTTCAAGAAAACAGAAGGAAATGTGTTCCATCCCTCCAATCTGAAAGAAGCTAAATGACATGTCTCAGAACATATACTTTGAAGAGTGTGAAAATCATTTATCTCCTCCCTTTATAGATAAGTCTATAGAAAACAGAAGTGATACTTACTGTAACTAAGGTCAGAGAGTGATCGTGAAAAGCTAACCTACTTTGAGGAGTGGTTCTCATCCTCATTCTCCTGGTTCAGGTCACACCAACTGGTTTCTGCAATGCTTTTATATATGCTAAACATATTGTATTAAAAGGTGTGATGTAAGTTGTATAGTATCCACTGACCTTCAAAGTCTGTTCAACTAGAATGGTCATCAGTGCAGATTGTATTTTCTCCTATGCTCTTTCCACAGTCTCCCAACAGTGTGTCTGAAGGTGAAGGTGACCATCAAAGAGGAGGTGGATGCCCAAATTTACTAGAGCCTTTCACCAACTAAATTTCAAGGATTTGATTAGCATAACCTTCTTCCATTACTTTATTTGTCCATTTACATAATGAGTTTCATAATGCTCTATCTGCATATGTAAGGACATAGTAATGAATAGGAAACAGTGCTGACCCAAAGCTATTTTTTTCTTAGAGGGTGGGCTAGGGAAGAAAATTGATCAAATCATAGAGATATATTAGTTATTAGCATAAACACTGTATCATTGCAATACATATTATAAACTAGTCCATAATTCATATTTATTATCTCAGTATTCACTCACTTCTGAAATACAGAGGCTATTGTTATATTTTTATTCTGAATATGACACAATGAACAGTGACAGTTAAGCAGATTGATCAGCATTCAAGGTAGATTTATTTATCCCATGTCTAATCCCCTCAGACTTAAGTCTCCATGCAACCAAACTACTACATGTTTGATACTTTGTCATACATGAGATTCTTCCATACACATAGCTAATTATTTATATAGTGTTTTGCTCTTAAAAGCTTCAACAGATATAAAATTCTGATTTTGAAATTATTGTAATAGGAAGTACCTAAAAGAATAACTAGGGCTCTTTATAAGCTCATAGTCAAAGGAAATGCTTAAATCATATTAAATACAGGGACTTGGAGCAACACAGTGAACAGAGATGTATATGCAAAATGCAAGACCCTGTATTAAGGCAAGAAGTTCTCTATATACTCAGAACAATCTTGTCCTATTGTTCAGCTAGATAGTACATCTAATTAGCTAAGCACAGATTTTTCTTTCTTTTTTACCTCCTTCAGAAAGCCATTCAATTTTTAAAATATTCAAAATTCCTAAAAGAAACAATTTTAATCATCTATCTGTAAGTTGGTAGCACTATAGGAAATTGACAGCCTGGAATAAGAGTTAAACACCCTTTTAATTCTCTGTGCTCCTAATTTATATCATTAGCATATCTTAATCTGTCAAAGTAATCAAAGCCATCAGTGTGGGAGAAAAGGTGACTTGTACCTCTGAAGATCATGTACTTATTAATATGATTATTTAAATCAGTCAGGTGCAGAAAGCTGGTATGCAATGCGTGCCCACTGACCATGTACAAATTTCCCTCTTTCTCCCATGACCGAGGTCCTTTCTTTAAATAATGACACATGAGCTAGCATAGCACTGGATAGTGTGTGTGCATGTACCATGAAACACATATCTGCGGCCTCTGTGAAGATTCTCCAATCCGGTAAGATCAAGTTTTATTTCCCAGTTACACTAATATAAGGCTTTCTTTCCTCATTAGCTGGAATGGACTCACTGCCCAGGATACTTTTGTTGTGAAATGCTGGTCTTTACCTCAGTAAGTGACTTCATCTCCGCATTCTGGAAGGAGGTAGTGCTTGGGGTTAGGAACTCAGTGCTGTAAAGTTTTTTTTATCTGTCTTTCCCTTTTGATTCTAGTGTTTATGTGAGCTTAACTAATCACTATAATCTTTGGCAGTTCTCCTTAAGCTCTTGGTCTATGGCACTAAATTTTTGTAAAACAGTTTAGAGACACTAACACTTGCTATTTAGGACTCTACTGTATTTCTTTCCTTCTTTGCCTTGTCCACTGTCTGACACGCAACACACACACAAAACACACACACACACACACACACACACACGTATGTATATGATTTATACATAAACTGTAAGTATGAAGTAGGAAAACAGCCCTGTTCATAGATAATCACATGCTCATTGAGAATTCCTCAGGAGCACAGAGGGTCTGAAAAAAACAGCACTTTTTATTTTTAGTTTTGAGAAAACATTCATTAATGGTAAAAGAGGAAAAATGATCAAAGTGCATGAAAGAGAAATAGCATTCTTTGTACTTCTCTTGTTGTCTTGACTGAAATTTATCTCTCTTCACCTTCTGCCCCTCTGGATTCATCAACCTCCAGCTTTCTCCTCCCTGTTATGCTAATGCAAAAAAAAGTGTTTCTAGAAAATAACAAGTAAGGTTGCCTGTGACTTTTGTATGCTTGAAATAGCCAAGTATATGGTGCCCGTCATTCTGTCAGAGAGTATTGAATAGTCTACCACCACCATGAAACCTGGCTCTTTCATTGCCCATACCGTGGCCATGGCTGCGTGCTGTGGCACTGGGTAGCAGTCCCTCTAGCTGACTTTGAACAACACTATTGGATGGTACAACTGTCCCCTGAGAAGCCCAGATACACCACATATTATTTTTCTTCATTTCCTTCCGTCACTGAAGATCTGTCTATGCTGTAGAGCAGGAGAAATCACAGACCTCCCTAAGTGTGCTATAAAACAGTCACGGAAGATTTTATCCATCGGCCAAAATAACAAAACCTAAAGTATCTTGCTATGTCACCCAGTCAGTGGGGTAAAATCAGAAAAATTTGGACAGTGATGCCTGGTGCATTTGTCTGCGGTTTTCTGGGTGCAGATGCCCATTTTGAGTTTCCTATTTAGACATCCAGTTCTGAACACTCACCTAATTTACAAGTTTCTTTTAATCTAAGCATCTATGAAGACTTGTCTGTGGGGCTTCTGCCACACTGTTGTCTTGTTTTGTTTTTGACGTTTTACCTGTCAAATAGCAACTCAGTGCATGACATAAGTTTGTGTTCTGGACCCCAAAGCATGTGCAATAGAGCAGCAGGCCCTCTGAGACTACAGCTTCCTAGGATGGGCCTCATGACTTAGATCTTCTCTAAACCCCATAGCACTGTAGAAGAAAAAATATTTTTCAGTTAATTTGATGTTTAAATAATATGACAATATAACACAGAGATATGTGATGCTTGGTACTAAAGACGACTTAAGCGAAAATTTCCCATGTATTTAATTAGAATTGCTCAAAGCATTTGCAGATACTGAGTTGTCCCAGCAAGGAAACAGATAACTTGAGTTCAGTGCCATGAAAGGATGGCTTGAAATGGAAACTATCTCCAGTTATATCATATTTTATGATGTTGTACCCCCAATAACCTAAAATTAAAAATACTACATAACCAAATATTTATAAAGACAGGCCCAAATTCACTCAGACAATTATATTCACCTCACAGACTTGCTTATTCTCTAAAAGTATTTTTATCTATCATTAACAGCTCTTTTTAAATTAAATAAGTCTTGATTCCATGACAATTATTGAAAAATTAAATAAATCAATAAAGCTAACAGATATGATATTCCAAACCATGCAGAATCAGAAAATAGCTTTATTATTCTATTATTTGTTTTCCTTTCAAATCAATGACAATCAACTCTTTGAACATTAGCCTCTGTAACCTATTCTGTTTGATTTTAATGTCACTCAGCAGTAAAGAAACCAGTTGACTTCTCATTCATGCACGCTCATCAAACACCAGTCTAGTTAAACATTTAAACAGAAGATACACCTTCCTCATTCATCTGTCACCTAAATTCTCTAATATCTTATCTGCATTATTCAAAGTATCAATGATGTGTTTCTAAAATCTCAAATTATTACTAATACTCTCAATGAAGAGATTCATGTTCCTCTCTTTAAAATAGTTCGTCAAAAATTAAAAATATACATAAAATTCTAAAGTTGGAAAACATACTGAAGCTTGCATACTAAAATTAATATTTAATGTGGATTATTTTGATTGCATGTTTCTGGAGAAGCTAAATGTATTGCTTGCTTCTTTGTCTACAGTATATGAGCAATATTTCTAATAACATACAAAGAAACACTAACATTTTGCTTTTACCAGAAATTCAATATTGCAGTTTTTTTCTATATAAAGAGGAAAACCTTGCTCATGTGACTCATACAATGTGCCTATAACTTTAATGCCTTTAACAAGACAGCTTAATGGCCCATTATTGTCTTTAACAGGCCACCTTAAAATAACCTTTCGGCAAATTTTCTGACATATTTTATCTAAGCCTCCATTTATTTCATTTGTATTGACCCTGGTCTCTTTAGAATAGCTGGGTTTTGCGAGACATTGGAGCTAGTGGTGTTTCTGCGCAGGCTTTCAGGTCCTTCCAGTAATCCACATGGCCGCTGCTTAGCTTTGTGGGGAGTAATATGCTCTTCTCCTGGAATCTGTCATGATTAGAAAAATGAACTTTAATCATTTTCTATAAGAGTGTGCAACAAATTCCTGCTCCATCATGATGACAACTGGATGCTTGTTAGGAATTTTTCACATTCACATGTGATACCAGGGGCCAGTATCTCCTTCACCAGAAAGTACTTCCAGGGACCCTAAATAGCCCTGCAACAATAGTCAAGGGGATAAAGGACTACCTTATAGAAATCTTCATTGTCTCAGAAACATTTTTCTCTCTGATTGGATTACACAATTAAAGAGTTCCAAAAGAGGAATGCCACTTTCGCAAAGCTTTTGAATCAGGAGCAAAGCCATATGCAGGACAATTTTTAGAGCTTAGTTAGGCCTTGTAGTGAAGAAACCTAGGCTGTCCATGGTTCTAAACTGGACAAATAGAAGCGATGTAGTTGGTTTCTCCATCCAAGTAATAAAAATAACTCTACTTATTTCGACATTGTGTAGAGATCACAGTCCCAAGATGTCACCAGCTGGAAGCATTCTGGCATAATATTCATCATAAGAATATGTCTTATGCTGCTACCTTATCTACTTTGTTTCTCAAGCATCTGCCTTAGCATTGTAGCTTAGAATGCCTCAATATTTTAGTAGGTATGACATGAAGAGCACATTGCCATTGGAAAGGTAAATCTCAGAGTGAGTACAAAGAGGACAAGTACTAGTGACTATATACATACACACACACACACACACACACACACACACACACACATATATATATATATGTTACACAGAATGCAATAGGTATTTACTGTCATATTAAATAAGTCAGCAAAACATACAAGAGAAATATAAATATCATTTCTTAATACTAGATAATTCTATTTCTGAAAATTTATAAGCTTTTATCTTTAAATTTTGATTCATGTTATCATTAAGATTACAAGGTGCATATTATAACTGTTATGTATATATCCTATAATGTTTCAGTTTCAAAAATAAAGAAGAAAATATAAAATGGAAACTTTAAGACTTTGATTCATTTGATTTTATTTTTATTTCACCCATGGCTATCTTCTATTTTCAGTATCAAATGATATCTAACAACTACAGATCCAATAGTGGGCTAACACCTAAAATATATTAAGATCTAAAAAAATTCCTGGATATCAACCAAACAAATAACCCAGTTAAAAATGGGGAGTAGATCTAAAGGTATTCTAAAGGTGAAAACACATTATAAAGAAATGTACAGCATCCTTACTCATCAGGACACTACAAATCAAAACAAATTTGACACTTTATCTTATCCCAGTCAGAATGACCCCCCCCAAAAAAAATCAATGAAAGAAGAAACAGCTCACACTGCGAAGAATGTGGAGGAAGTCACACTCATCCATTGCTGCTGAGAGTGCAAACTTGTAAAGCCACTCTAGAATGAATGTAGCAGGTTCTCAGCGTTCTTTTGCAGTAGATGGGAACTACAGAAGAGAATCACAACTGGAAAATATGTAGCGTGAGAGATCTTTGAACTTTTAGTCCTAAATGAGATGTCTCCATCTATTCAGGGCTCAGAGAATTCTAGGAGAGGAAGAGAGAGTATAAGAGCCAGAAGGGAGAGCAGACACCAAGGAAACAAGGTCTTCTACATACAGGAAGACCTGACGAACATAGGAAATCCCAGAAACTGTGGCAGCAGGCATAGGGCCTACCTAGTGGTCTCAGCACTGAGAAAGGAAGTAGACCTATGCCCATATCACTAACCCAGAAGGTATCTCCAGCTGATAACCACTCACAAATGGAAAATTCTTCTTCAGAGTTTCACTGGGTTTCCAAATAATTTTTAAGGTCAGATTGCATTCTCAGGAGTATATGGCCAACAGTAAATGAATTCAATGGAATGTTTGTAGGTTCTTGGTCTCGTAATATTTTGTTTGAGTTACATTATATGTATATATATATATATATATATATATATTGCCTTTCATTTTTGGATTGTTAAGGGATTTGTTTCATTTTATGTAAGTTTTAAATTATAAACATTATTTATATTAATAATTATTCTTTATTACCATACACTTGTCTGTATACTAATCAGAGAAACAAAGAAGTGATGTGGGTTTTCTGGGCTTTGGTACATAGGAAGAGGGGAAGATCTGGGACAAATCAAAACCCAAATGTATACTATTAAAAAATCTACTTTCAATAAAAAATGTTAAAGCAGAAATAAAAACAAGTAAACAAACATCCACTAATAGATACACCATAGCATTAAGTAGATAGAGCAGGCCAAATGATAATATTAAGCAGACATACTCTAAGTTCAAAAATGTTAAAGCATACATACAGGTAGGATCTAGGAAGGAGGATGAACAAGTAGGGCAAGGGATGGTGGAAATTAAAACCTTGAAAGCATTATGGATGTTTATTTCATATTCATTTTGATATGGCAGATTAAAAGAGTAATAGTACACCCTTCATGTATGTGAAACGGAAACACATGGAAGGTGGTGAACACAAATCATATGGTTTACTGAATACACTAATGCCTGAATAAACATCTAAGTTAAATATGTGTGGACAACAAAGTACATAATGAACATTTGTTGGGCACGCGGACATTTCACAAAGAGTCACATTTCCAAGTAGGATGCCATAAATCTGAAATGAATATAAGACGGGCCATAGCTGCCTGGATAATCATGTGACATGACATCGGAATGGAAAGAAGGCGATCTCTTTAGTACCTGAGGATAGGAAGTAGAGGACATTTATGAGAGAGTGAGGGGTGCACTGAAAATAATGTTCAGCAATGATTTTACTGATTTTATTGATTTTGTTTTGCAGAAGAATGATGTACAGTGCTAGAAACTTCCTGACAGAGTATTTCATAAGACAGTTCAAGGCCCCATGCCCAGTAATTCAAATTTAGAAATTTGACTCTTTCATGGAAGTGGGTGGGCATAATGCAGGTAGATAATTAAAGATTTTCATTTAAAGACTATAAAAGGAGAATGTAAAAGGTAAAGTGAACTGTGTAATGTAAGTGGGTAAAATATAAAAGGTGAAGTTAACTGTGCCTCCTCTATAAATGATATGGCTACAGAATTCAGAGTGAGAACAAATGTTACAGTCTTAGCGAGGGGAGAAGGAGACAGAGAAGACTTAGAGATTTCATAGATAACATCATCATCATCATCATCATCATCATCATCATCATCATCACCACCACCACCACCACCACCACCACCACCACCAACAACAACAACAACAACAACAACAACAACAACAACAACCCCCTGTATTTTGTCACAGTTCTCACTATGGAACCAAGCTAGTTCTCAAACTAAAGAACCTTAGCCTCCTGAGTGCTGAGACTTTAGGCATTGCCTCCATACACAGCTATATCTAGTATTTTAAGATACATTTTCAGGTTGGCTTTTTTGTTTTTTATAAGAGTGAAACATGGTTTGTGTGTGTGTGTGTGTGTGTGTGTGTGTGTGTGTGTGTGTGTGTGTGTGTGTGATATTAAATGATTTATTTGCTTAGGTAATTTGCATTTATAAATTTGCACTTAGGAATGTGGTTTTTAATGAAATGAGTGTATTGGCTTTATACCAAGCACTGTCATCTCTTAGCCTACCTAGCAACCTGTTTGAGTTTGTTTCAGTTAAGAAGGCTCTGTTTTCTAGCTGCACATTGACTCTGTTTTCATGGCTTACCATTGCTGATTCTTTGTCTCTGGAATTATTACCTATGTAAATTGTTACTCCAGTTGATATAACCCTAGATCTTTGAGACAGAACCTGTCCTGGTGCTCTGACTCTGAGAAAACTCTTGCAGTCTGCCATCTGACTCAGTAATGCATGGGTTTCTATCTCAGCACCATCCCACAGTATTTTCAGTTTTTAAGCAATTTAGTTATAGTTTTTAAACCTAGCTCCTTTCTCTTTAAAAATGAAGCCATTGTGATAATTCATACTTTAGGCATTTTATGTAGAATACCCAGAATATTGATACGTTAAATTCTTTGTCCCTAGCTTGAACTAGACACTATGTTTTTTTTCCCCCCCTGTGGTTCCATGTTTTTTGAACTCAGTGTACAGTATTTAAATGAGAGTATAATGAATATTTTTAACTTTTGTGATAAATGGATAAAAGTGATAAATGTTCATCAATCTAATCAATCTAGCATTTATTTTATAAATAAATATTCACCTCTAAAGCTAGTGACACAGGACAGTAATATTAGGGAAGTAACATTAGCAAGAGTTTTGATTTCCTATAGGAAGAAGATTCATGAAATATAAAAAAAATGGAAAAGAATATTCATTTACCAAAATAAAAAAAAGACTAGTTTTTAGAAAATGCTATTCCATGAAAAAGAACTTGGTTTCAGATGAAATGGATGTGTTAGCTTTATAATTGGCTAAAAATAAAACTATCTTCTTGGGCAAGCTCAATCGTGCCTTTTTGCATATTCAGCTAACAACCAGCCAAGTGTTGAAACAACACAAATTTCCTGGTAGATTTAAGATATTTGTACTTAATCCTTGTTTAATTACATAATAGCTAGGGGCACTTCAAATCAACAGAGACAAATCTAACCTTGTAAACTTATTTTCATTCGCAGTCAATAGTATTATAGAATAATATTCTAATTACTTTTAAGTTAAGAGCAAAATGAAATATTTTTTTAAAAAAGAAAACACTATTTAATCTTTGAAGACTAACATATGCTAAGTCACAAGATTTGAAATAAAGAAGGCTTTAAGGCTTTGAAAGTATTCAAGACAACAGGGCTGGGTCTTTTTTTTTTATTGTTTTGTTTTGATTTTTTTAAAATCAGTTTAGAAAGTAAGTCCAAACTATATTAGGAAATAACTGCATGTCCTGGCATCCACATTTAATCAGGTGCCAGCAACTGGGTCCCCAAACAGTGGTCTATAAATGAACAATGTAGCATTATTAGTAATATAGCCTCACACTTCATGAACCAAGCTAAAAATAACGGCACAGTGTAAAGCTCGCTGCCATGAGGCCCTCGCTGCAGAGGCATTTCTCCTGCATCATATCCTCACCCGAGAAAGGGGTAAAAAAAAATCAATAGAATTGTCACTGAGTCATCCTCATGTCTTAACTCTGGTCCCTCCTGGCAGAGGCAGCACCTGCTGCTGGTTTCGGTTCTGCAGTCTGGCCTGCCTCACTAGTGATGGTATTTACTGGCAGTGGTAGGGATTTGGGCAGATCTGACTCAGTGTCACACAGGCCAATGTATCATGCACCCCATGGGTAAGGAGAAACTGCCAAAAATGTTAATTTACAACGGGCAGATTCCAAGAGTTCAACTGGAGCTGGAGTCCAGATGCTGTGGAGGACAGGGAGGAGGAGGAGGAGGGGGGAAGAAGGAGGAGGAGGAGAAGGAGGAGGAGGAGGAGGAGGAGGAGGAGGAGGAGGAGGAGGAGGAGGAGGAGGAGGAGGAGGAGGAGGAACTAGAAAGTGATGATAGAATTAATTCTCTTTTTTCTTTTTCTTTTTTCTTTTTTGGTCTGTTCTTTTTTGTTTAGTTCAGAGGCCTTTAGTTTTGATGAATGGCTAATGATCAAACCTTTTTAGCTGTCTCTTTAGAGAAAGACAGTATTGAAGGAACATTCATGAGACGAAGAGATTCTACTTAGAATGTAAAGAAGATGCAATTATTTACCCTTTCCCTGAGCCTGCCTTCCTCCTACCCAACTTGCTCTCTTTTCCCTTCTTTCTACTGCTAACAGTTTACTACTTGAACCTGATTTTCCTATTATCTTTCAAAAGGAAGGTTTTTTTTTCATTTTGAATGGTGTGTGTGTGTGTGTGTGTGTGTGTGTGTGTGTGTTTCTGTAGGAATATAATTAAGTGACAATTTCAAATACTTCTCAGCCAGTTTATACTTTTTGTGTGTTTTATCCAAATTCCTGTAGTTTTTAGCTTGGTAAAATATTTAGGTTTCCAAAACTTAAGTACATATCTATTTCTGACATAAATAGAAAAGACACAAAAATAAACATATCTTCATTCTTTCCTGGGATATAGAAAATAGCTTTTATACACTGGGGGAAAAAAAGCACAGATTTAGCCTTTCTACCGATAAGAGAAAAGACTGATGCACCCCCAGCTAAAACAATTTCTTGTTATAACAGCACTTGTAACATCATCTCAACTACTGAGTGCTCATTGTTTTTTAGATTCACAAGAACTGTTTTGTGTTTCCTGGGCCTGTATTACATCAACATAAATTACAAAGTGGTTGGATGCATAAAATATTTAGCAAATTATCTTGCTTTAAAAAGAAATCACTTAAAGTGGGGCTATTTTCAAAGAATCGTGCCGTCTATGATATATCAAGGATGTGAAAATGACTTTATGTGTTAGAAAATTGGCCTTTAACAAAGAAAAAAAATGTTAGACAATTCTAAGTGCAATGCTATTAACTGACTGATTTCTGATCCCTGACATAGGATGTCATCCTCCACCCAACGCCTGGCTGCTCCTCATCCTGTGGGAACAGCAGGCTTCCGAAGATCCTTCTTTACAAATAACAATCAGTTCAGACAGAGGAGACACAAGGAGAGCCCGTTCAATCTTTCCCATCATTACCGGCCTCATTGTTTTGCAAATCAGCCGCACAAAGTGGAACACGTGCACGAATCCTCTTACAGGTCTCTGAATGCTGGGGATTTCACAGTCGCGAATACCGGTGATTAGCAGTAAATGAATAAGCTGCACGACAAATCATTACCTTCACCAGATAAGAGACACGTTTAAATTAAAGATTGCCGGTTATAGCTTGAGCTCCTCAAGATGTGTCCAACTATAAGGAACCCCTGTTTGTCAGTCAGTCCAGCCCTATTGTGCAGTCAGCCTTACTGATCACTCGTTTACTTGGATAGCTCAAAACATCATCTTTAAAGCATTCTATTTATAGTAGAAATATGTAGACCAAACCCAAACACTGTCTACTTTAACATGTGAATCCTCTCTTGGCAAATAATTCATCTCAGGAGACTCTAATTCTCGAGTTGGGGAAGTCCTGAGGCCGAGAGCCTAAAAAAGGCATAAACAGGTCATCTCTAGTTTATCTGGCGAAGTCTTCTTGTTTGTTTGTTTGCCTTTGTAAATTGATGTTACAAATTTAACTCTTCATCATCTTTGGTCATATTTCTCTGTATTTGCTATGTGTTTTTTTTTTTTTTTTAATTGGTAATGATTTTTCAGTACAGTTTCGCATACATGTCAGAGACCCGAGTTGTTTATTTGGGTCGCTAACAATGAAAGACTCTAATTACAGAGTGCAGCTAGCAAGACAGCAGCGCAGCCCTCGGAAAACATCACTCCTAATGCCAAGGCACAGGCAGAGTGCGAGGAGTTTACAAACGCATTTCTCAACTTCACAGTGTTTGGATATTTTACTTTTTGTTACTTTGAAGGTTGCAGTCATCTCTGGAATAAGATATCCTTCACCCCCGTTTTTAATCTCTTAATTAAAGAGAACTTAATCTCAACTGATGCAGAGAAATTGCCTGAAACCGATGGCCTTATAGGTGTGAAAATACACTTCTCTAGACTAAAATCACAGTATAGGACACCAGTTGGCACTGACCCACACATTCTGACTTACTCGTGTGGGTAGTTCTATGTCACTTTACTGCGGAGCACGTTTATTTGTTACACGTAGAAGAGCAATATTGGTTGCGTGGAGTACACAGGGAAAGAAACCATTTCCCTCCCACTCCCATCTGCTGTGGAACACACAGGTTTTTCCTATACAGGTTTAGTGCAAGCTCCTGTCCTTGGAGCAGAGGCAGGCACAGACTGGGCTGAGATCACAGTGTGAACCTTCCTCCCACTCCTCAGCCCACAGACATGTTCTCAGGCTGCATTCCGATTCTGAATATAGACTTCCAAGGAGCTGTTGAAACATGAGCCGCTTGGGTAAACAACAGAGGCAGGAGATGGATTGGGTGAAAGGATGGGCCGCAAAGCGCATGCTCAGTGACTACTGTGCTTATGAGAGCGATTCTCCTAAAGTGTTGAGATACAGATATTTAACGTTTTCACTAGATAATTATTGATTTTTATTCACAAAACTAAATGCAATTTCTGTGATAACACAAGGCCTCATCCGTGCTGGTGTGAGTAAGGGGACACTGAGGAAAGAGTTATTTATGGAATTCTGAGTACAACTCTGCGTGGCACTCCTGTCTCTGCCTCTCTCCACCTATCTGTCATTCACACAGCCTAGGTGTACGAAGGAAGATGAGTACTATGATTACAGAACTACAATCCAAAGGCTTAATTTGTATTCTTGACAACTCAGAGGTAATTTGTAGAATATTTCCTAAATTGTTTAAGATGCTTACTTATCTGGACCCACCATTTAACCTCCATTGTTGTTTTAAATGTATCTGTTCACAACCAAGTATAGGGTAAATTTAAGAAAATAGGATGAACATTTCCTTTATGCAGTTTCTGTCTTATTCTGATCCATATTTAGCATTAATCAAATTGTGTATACACAGGCGAGAGAAATGGCTTAATGGATTAATATGCCTGAGACTGAAAATCTAAGTTTATTCCACAGTACTGACTGACATGGTAGAATGGCTCCCATAAATGATCGTACAACACCTTCAGATTTGCTAACAGATATGAACACATACAAACACACACACACACACACATTCACACACACACACACACACACACAAACACACACACACACACACACACACACACAGACACACAGACACACAGACACACAGACACACACAAAACACACACACACACAGACAGAGAGAGAGAGAGAGAGAAAGAGAGAGAGAGAGAGAGAGAGAGAGAGAGAGAAATATATGAGTAAAATGCTTAAAACTATAACAAAGACAAAACTGCTTTACCTAAATTATGGGCTCAACATTTTCAATGTTAGCAATGTAAAATTTAGGTTACGAAAACTTCTATACTGAAATCTAATGAAGGAACTTTGAGACAGAAAAATAAGTGACAAGATCTCTACATAATAATGTTGGTTGCAATTATTGGGTTCTTATTTATTGCTATTGTTTTAAAGGAAAGATGAAGTTAATCTCTATTACAAGGATGGGCTGTGTGAGAGTGAAGGCAGGGCACCCCCTACTGATTTCACTGCAAAGACCTGAACAGGAAGGATAGCTACCCTGAATTTCTTTTCACATAATATTATCAGCTTAGCTTATATCCAGGGACAGGCAGTCACAATTCCCTTTTCCTTGAGCTAACCTGGGAACAGACTTTTAAATTCTGAAGAGACAAGCTGTTAGAGAATTATTTCATCTGTAAGGTTGCTTTTTTTTTTGAAAATATGGTTTTTTTTTTAATTTTTCAAATGTAACACCCTTACAGTATTTAAAATCAACTCTGCTATATAACTAACGGCCCATTAATAACTGTTAGGTCCAAAGGAAACTCCAGCTCCCTAAACTCCAAAGGGCAGGCAAAAAATGCAGAAATAAGTTTAACCAGGATTATAAGATGATTTCTGTCTGACAAAAGCAGCATTCCCCAAGAACTTGTGAAACCTGTCTACCAAAAGGAGTCATTTCTCTTATGGCCATCAAAACAGAAATATGACTCTCCAGGTAACAAATACCTGTGTTTCCTATTGGCATAATCGAGATCCATTCTAGCCTCCAAGAGCCATCAGTCCCTTCATACAAGAACTTGGCTTGCATCTCCAAGCCCCACACCAGGCTCCCAGCCCTTCCCTTCTCATACTCAATACTCTAGGCTCCTGGCTTGCCACTCTCACCATACTCTCTCTAATCCCTGCACCCTGCTATTCTTCCCTCTTTCTCAAATACCCCAGGGGTATGTCCAGTTCACTGTTCTGCATGGCTGCTTACCCTGTGCATTAAAACACATTAACAAGGTTAAGGACAGAATCCCCAGTTAGACCATAGATACATGGAAATGCTGGAATCTTGTTTGTACTTTAACTACACAGACTTGCCTATCTGAAAGAACTCCCTGCACTAATGTTATTTCTCAGATATTGTTTGTGAGGTCTATTAATAATAATATCCCATCTGCTGTCTTCCTTTTTTAGCACAGGATTCATGCAAGCTAACATAAGTCTGTGGGTAATACATTTAGGACAATTCCTGGCAGTGTTGAAAAGAGTGAACTCTGTCTTGTTTTTAAATCCCTGACCATATTTCTGCCTTTTTTTGTAGGGAAGAATTATGGTCTACTTTAAAATCCTTTAACACCTGCCAGATATTTTAAAGATCACCTTTGGGAAAAAATAGCTAAAATCAGGAAAACCAGCAGCAACACACACACACACACACACACACACACACACACACACACACACATCAACGCTTATGTTGTATAGTAGTACTTATTGGAAAAAAATTATGTATATGATAACAGACAAGAATGAGCCATGATATGTAAAAGAGTTAAGAACTACTTTGGAAGCAGTATCACTTCTGGGTGAACATTAACTTTTTGGAGCAGACACATACGTTAACTCTGGATTTTTAACTGAAGAAACTGAGATTTAAACATCCTGGAAAACCACAGTGGCATCTAATGTCTAGCACATGAGAGCTGGCATTCAAACCCCTGGCTGTTTTCTGCTGACGTCATTTCTGCAATCATCATGAAAATTATTTGTGCATATGGGTTTTAGAAAGCAAATTACAAAAACTACATTGTTACAGTCAAATGGAGTCATTAAATAAGCCTTTTATTATGAAATTAGTGTACATGTATTACTTTGCAGAATGAGCAAAATATATCCTATAAAATTCTTGTGAGTTCTGATCTGCACCACAATTTTTGTTTCAATTTTTTTACGTGAGAGAGGAACAGATTTTTAATTATGTTCTCATACCTTTTTATACTTTACAAAATGAAAAAGGAAGAATAGCTTAGAAATATCAGAGAAGACATTTTAACATCATATGGGCAAATTATAAAATAAATCTTGGGAGGAAATGAATATATGCAGTTTTGGGGAAAATTCATATTAATATTTTTTATATTTTTCATCTCTTCACGGTCTCTTCCTTCATAAATACTTTCATGCTGCCAGATGCTCCCTTTATTCTTACGTGATGTATCATTTTATGTATTTCATCCTTGTTTTCAACAATAATTCATTCATTATTATTCTTTTTTTTTTTTTTTTTTTGGTTCTTTTTTTCCTAGCTGGGGACCGAGCCCAGGGCCTTGCGCTTCCTAGGCAAGTGCTCTACCACTGAGCTAAATCCCCAACCCCCATTCATTATTATTCTTATTACAACTTAAGCCATTAAAATAAAAGTGAGAGTCACTGTAGGACATGGATTTGTGGTTCCAAGTCAGTTCAAAATTTTCTTAAAATGCTCTGTGACTTGCTTCTGACTAATACAGACAACCCTGCCCCATCTCTGGGAAATAATTTTAGACTTCATTGTGCTCCGCATGACAAGCCTGATAATTTAAAAGTTACATAACAGACCAATATTTTTATATGAAGCATTAAAATACAACTCATTTGTCATGTGAAAATATGTGTAGAGTTGTCCTTATAAAGAAGTTAATATAAACTAAATTGAAAAATATACACTGAAAACAAAAACATTAATGGGGCAAATAACACACAAATAAAGAAGTGCAAATAAAAACACTCCTAGGTTTCGTTGCAGTCCTTGATGGATTGTTCTCATGAAAATCCTCCACTCATGGAGCAGGGAGCTCTGTGGAATATGAGATGGTAAGACTGTAAGAGCCACCTAAAGGGAAAGTCTTTTATTTAGTGTAATTCACTTTTAAAACTTATTTTATATATCAATATTTATTTATTCTTTAATTTTTAATTTATTTATTTATTTATTTTACAATTCAGACTTTATCCTCCAGGTCTACCCTCCAACTGTTCTGCATTCCACACCTCCTTCCCCCTGTCTCAAAGAGGATGTGCCCACCCCCACACCCACCCCCACTCCCACCCCTACCCCACCAAACCTCCCCACAACCTGGGGCCATTATAATTTCCAAAACCTATAAAAAGTATTTCTTTCTGCATTGTGGTGTTTTCTCCTTTCTTCTTAGTTTTGGGATATTCCTCTTTTGCTTTTTCTTTTCTTTCAACCTTCTTGATGCTGAGGACCACACTTTATACAGTTCCTCATGTTGTGGTGACCACTCTAACCATAAAATTATTTCATTGCTACTTCTTAATTGTAATTTTATTACTGTTATTACTCACAATGTAAATATTTTCAGAGATATTTTTGCCAAAGGGTTCATGGATTACAGGCTAATGTCACCCTACTTGGTTCTATCCTCCTGTCTTAATTTGCCTTTGTGATTTAGGATAGTAGTGAATCTGATGGTCAACTATTCAACATTTTAATTCCTCTGATTCATCGACCATATTTAAACACTTAGAGTGATGTAAGCAAAGAAATTCAGGTTACAAGTTTGTAGCATATACATTCACATTAAAAAATAGTCAGAAAATGTATGCACCAAAAATGTTAAAATAGGTCTTTCCTGCATGTATATTCATGTGTGGTTTTAATTCTCTCCTTTAGAAGAATCTTCATATTCTAATGTCACATATGATTATTATGTAATTTTAAAACATCTAAATGAAAAAAAAATAGGAAAATACAAAGCCAGTTTTTAAAATAGGCAATTTCAACACCTGGTAGAGATTCACTGGCAGTAGACCATAAGAATATGAAAAAGCATAAAACACCATCAATCATTAGGAAACACAAGCTATACCAATAATGAGGTATTGCCACACAACATATGTTACAAAAACCACGTATATTAGCAGCAGCTGTAAAGACACAAAGCTATTCTCATACCTTATTGGCAGGGATACACAATGGAACTGTGTATGTTGTTGCTGACAGTCTACCATGGGACAAAATAAGAGAGAAGAGGGTCTCATTTCAATGTCTTTACTATGGATATATATATATATATATATATATCCATGTTAGCAACAAGGTTTAAAGATTCAGAAAGCCTTAACATTTCAATTAAGTTTAAAAGGAAAAGAAAAAAGTGTTGTAATAATCAGAGAGGATGGATGACATCAAGGAAACAGTGTTTACTAGACAAAACCAATGAACACATTGAGAATGTGTCAGCATGTACAGGGCCTGCACAAGTCTAAGCCAGATGAGGTTCCATTACTGAGAGGGGAAGTAGGCATGAATTTCCA